>NW_008682929.1:27041-49340 GCF_000695815.1 Acanthisitta chloris
AGCAAGAATTTGAACTCATAAAACCAGTAGCTGCACTGGGGAGTAGAGTCTAAGATTTATGCCTACCTGACCAGGGGACAAAAACATTCCAGGTGACCTGTGGCACACACCTATGATTGGAGAAGCTGAGAGGTTCACAACACATACATAGCAGCAACTTTCCATTCCTGGACTGGCTGTATATCAGTCATAGCCATAAGTTACAGCAGTTTGAAGGCTGCTCTAAATTATGCCAGCTGCCAGCAAGCTCAGCCAAGGATTTCCAGGGTGAAAGGAAACACTGTTCACATGTCTTTCCTGACCTTACTTCCTTGCTAGACATCATGGATGCTCAAGAAGGCACAGTGCAGAGCCTCTGACACCAAAGTTCCTCTTAATGTTGAGGTAGCCTCTTGCTGTATGATGCCCAATGGATGCTCTGAAACCGTAAGACCCATGTTTAGAATTGTAAACATGGAGAAAATTTTAACTTTGTGTCCTATCCAAACTAATGAATACAGGATTGGAATTTTACATCTCAAAAAAACATCTAACGAGCAGAGAGTGGAAAGGATGAGATTGCATTCTAGCAAGCAACTCATTTGAAATTAGATGCTTTTTATTTCACACTCAGATATTTTCCTCCAAAATGTCCAACCTTCTCTTAAGGTCTGTGGTTTTCCTCTGTTAGCTACATGGACAGTGGCAAAGCAAGAAGCTTTGATTTTGGTGATCATTCTTTAACACTTCTAATATACTTTTGCAGAACTCCAGCTCCTGCTCTAGTTTCCAGGACCAGAAAATCACTGGTATGTTTGACCTCTCAGCTGAATACCGTCAACAACACTTTCTGACTGGCTTGCTTTTCACTGAATTGGCAGCAGCACTGGATGCAGACAGCGAGGGGTGTGTATCCCAATTTGTAGATTTCAGAATGGGATTGAGTCACACTGTTACTCTTGGCAAAGTCATTGTTTGATTCCAGGGCTGTCATGTTTTCCTCACTCTTTTAAGTGAGTCACTCTGTAACATAGCAATGACCCAGTCATTGTTTTATCTGCAATATGTTGCTCCTCGTGAATAAAAATATACGATTGGTTGTGGTAGTGTTTGATACATACAGGAACTGAGAACACAAAATTTCAGTTGTGTTTCTCTCTAAAATGCATCTGCCTTCATCTGAGATCAAGGGCTTAGCTAAACTTTGGTCAGAGTTTGATGGGAAGTTTGAAAGACTTGGGTGCTCTTTGATTGTGGTAAAGTGGCTTGAAGATTTAAGATACCTATCGTTTGCAGGGAACATGAATCTCTGCTCAGAATGGAAGAGATTATCCAATGAATATTGGTGTATTAATTTGTTTCTTTCACCTCTACTGTGTTTATTAAATCTTTGATTTATAAGTGATTTGTGCATGACACATAAATGCAGCTCATGGATGGTTTCTATGTTAACAGGATTAGCAAGGTACAAAGAAAAGCTGTAAGTGCTATCCTTAGTCTGCTGAGTTGCCATGACCTAGACCCACGTTGCTCCAAAAAAGAGGTGAAGATTAAAATTGCAGCTCTTTACCTCCCTTTGGTTGGTATCATTTTGGATTCACTACCGCAACTCCATGATTTTACAAGTAAGACCTTTCTCCCTTTGAATTTTTCAGCTTCTTAGAGTGACTTGTCTAAACAGTATATCAAACATAAAAGAGATCATGCTAAGTGCAGAAATTCCCTATGGTCTAATAAGGTTGAATCCTTATTTGCTTAGAAGTAAACTGGATTTTTACAGACAGGAAAAACTTTAGTGCCCTCACTTCATGAGCAAGTGGTGCACCAGAGTTATATGTCTAAGTACTCCTGTTTATCTCTTAATGTAAGCTTTATGATCTTGCAAATAAAGCCTGCAAGGTCTGCAAGAAATATTGAGAACTAGATGGGCTTAACAGAAGTAGGGAAGAAAACAAGAGTGATGCTGACATCCTGTTACATCACAATTAAAGAAATTGGATTGTATTCTTTGTTTCTTTTTCTATTGCTCTTCGGTGCTATTAACGTGATACCAAAACTAATTTATTGAAGCTGTAATATTGGAAGAATTTATTTTTGTCTCTCACTCTGAAAATATTTTGTATTTAGATGACTGAATAAAAACTGTGATACTATGAAAGTATTATTTAGCACTTTCAGTTTGATAAGGTGAAAGCATTTGCTATACATTGGCTAATTGGATCTCACACCATTCTTCTGATGTAAGTATTACTCTTATACCACAGATGAAAAGAGTCATTGTGAGGAAGCCCAGGTATACCAGTATGACTAGGTTTTAGAGTGTCTTTATTTTTGGGTATCTGTCATAAGAGGCAGTTGATCTCGTTCTGAGCACACGATGTCCATCTAGTCACTCAGTTTCTCTGAAAAACATGACTTTCAAAACACAAAATGGATGCTCAGAATCAGAGGAGACTTTTATAAAACTTAGGTATGAATAACTTTATTTGCTGAAAGTGATGTCAAGAGCTAGCAGGGACTAGAAGCAGCTATTGATGCCTGAAATTAAACTTGTTCTTTAGTCAGCAGGCAATACTGGCTCTGTCAGCTCTTAGCAGACTTACATACTTGGTTGAATATCAGCAAATCCATGTATGGCTTTTGGAGTTTATCCTCTTGTCTGAAATGAACTGGAACTGAATGATTCCAAGTCTTAGAAAGCACTGGCTTAGCTTTGAACTTCAGAGACAATCCCATGTTTGCTACCACCTTTTATTCATTTGAATAATTTGGCAGTCTTTGCAGATGGCTGCACTCTGCCTTACCAGCACTCTGCCTCTTTTACTGCTTGGGTCATCAGCCAGACCAACAGTCTCAGGGATGGAGGTTGCAATTGTTTTGTTAGGTTACAGACCAATGGAAAATGGTGACGTGAACTGCAACAGCTGTTTTGGCCCTGAAGTTCCAATGGGATATTTCAAATCTAGTTTCAGATACCCGCAGTGGAAAGGGACGAACAGGAAACCCAGAAGAAGAACAAGAGTCTGCAGGTGCAATAAACCAAAATGTGGCCCTTGCCATTGCAGGGAATCAATTCAACCTCAGGAACTCCGGAATATCTCCATTGTCCCTGGTATGTTCACTGCTCTGCCAGTCTCCTTTCTTGTATCTGTTTTCCTCTTTCTTTGTTTTTTCCTTTTATTCTTTCTTGCCACTAATAACTACAGCCATAAGAAACTGCATTCTTGTTTCCTCCGAACTAAAAAATCCCTCATATTCCTCCAGTCATCTCCTCCTCTTCTGTTCTAATCATTTAGTTACTCCTTGTGTAGTTGTCTTCTTCTCCCATATGCCTATTTCCATTTCCACACCTAACTGAGATTCATTTCTAGATCAGCAAATGCCACTGTGACTCCCCTGCTGCCTCCCAATTCCAGCCTCACATGAGTCTATGGACCTAGGACTCAGACCCTTCTTCTTGTCTCTCTCTCTTTCCTGATGGTTGTATTTATCTTCTATGCAATTTGGCTGGCACAAGCGCATGGCAGAAGGGACCCCTTTATAGGTTGTAAAAGAACCTGTGGAATCTTTTCTACACTCTTCCAAGGAAGTTAAAGTACTAGCATCTAGCAAACAAGTCTCTTATACTTCTCTCTGTCTTTCACATGCATTCAACTGGCCCTTTCACCAATTACACATACATTCAAAAAATACCAGAAGTATGACCTGGAAGAGTTTAAACTTACTGATGCCCAGTCCTGAGATTTGATTTTGCTGAATTTTAAATAACATTACTTCACCTGAATGTCTTTCGTCTCCTTTTCCTTCTTTAAGTGACATTTACTTTATCTGCTCCTAGCCCTACAGACAGAGTGCCACATTAGGTCCTGATACAACTCGCAATCTTTTGATCTGTTTCCTCTGGATCATGAAAAATGCTGATCAGAATCTAATACAGAAATGGATTGCAGACCTTCCATCCATGCAGTTGAACAGAATTTTAGACCTCCTCTTCATTTGTGTCTCATGCTTTGAGTACAAGGTAAGTGAAGCATGGCTTGGTTTGGTTGCCCTGCTTTGGTTCAGTTTTTTTCTTTACCTTCCAGCTGTCCAGGGGAAATGTATCATCAACAATGCTTAAATTAGCAGTTTTCCAATCTATGCTACAAATGGACAAATTAATTCAGATAAAATAGCTGACACTAGCCTTCAAGCAAAATGCAGCCAAAACCTTTGAGGAAGTCCTATGAAGTTGTCTTAAACTGTTTCGTTATTTTCCTTTACCTGGGCATTTGAGGGCTATATTTGGTGGGCAGTACAGCTTCTGGAAGTACTGGCAGGACACTAAGGATGACCCTTTAGTTAAGAACTGGAACTTAGAGTCAAGACTCTCCTCTCTGACAGGGTCTATCTGAAATGGGTCAAATAACCTTCTCTCTGAACTTTAATTTCTCTCTCCGTAGTACTGAGCTACATCTTTGTGTCTATTAGCAGTACATATACTACTTCTTTCCTCATTCACAACATTTATGAGCCTTTATACATTAGTGTGTCCGAAGACACTTATTAATGGAGGTGGTCTGCAGCAGGCCATGTCAACTGAACATAAAACTAAGCAAGTGCAGCTCTACAGTGGGACTGGAGTGAAGAAGGAGTAAGTAGTGATAAGAAAACTTCAGCTAAGGAAAATAAAAGGATAATCAGCCTTGACTGACTACCAAACAGCCTGTCAAGGATGCTTAGAGGTGATGATGAGGAAGGGCGAGGAAGTAATGAGCCCCAAAGGAGGCTGATGACCCCCTTAGCCTCCGCACATATGCGTAGAGCCACAAAACATATGTGACCAAAGGCATGTTGATGCCCCCACAAATTTGGATCCATCTCATCCTGTCATGTACCAGTCATGTCAGGATGACACTGCAAAATTATGATATAGAAGGCCACACACACCTTCTCGGTGGGCCCACCAGAACTCAAGGACCACGTTGCCTCCACAAGGGTGCCTGCTAAGCTTCTGTGCCTGCTGCCCGCCCCAGAATGGGGAAAAAAAAATCATCTCATCACTCTTGGGGTTGTTATGTACTCTTAATTGTTAGGGACATAACTTTTCCCTTATAAGGTAGTAGACGTTATATTCTTTTTGTAAAGGCACGCATATACGTAGGTGGAATAAATCACTTTGAATTTACTACCTCAGTGTGTATGTCTGTCCCGTTACCTCGAAATCGTTGATCCCTGGAATAATTAGTCAATCATATTCATTGCTTTCTGCCTCCTCTACAGGTCTCTCTTGTTGTGTCTCATTCTGAAGATGTAATTTGGACTCATGTCCAAAGATGGGGGTATTGATGATGATTGCTTTGACTTTACTTGCAGGGCAAGCAAAGCTCAGATAAGGTTAGCACTCAAGCACTCCAGAAGTCACGAGATGTTAAAGCTCGATTAGAAGAAGCTTTACTGAGAGGTGAAGGAGCCAGAGGAGAAATGATGAAGCGCTGCAGAATACCAGCAGGTACTTCATACTCCTCTTCCCCCATGCCTTTTGAGAGGAACTTTTCCTTACAAGACACTCTTGGATGAAAATATCATTAACTTTCAACCATCCAAGATGTAGCTAGGACTGAGCTCTTCTCATGTGAAGAATATGAGGCAAACAAAGAAGTTTTAAGATGTTCTGAGAAATCGTTTTAGTGTCTAATCAAGAGCCAAGAAATGGTGTCAGAACTACCAGTAAGAACAAGTTGCTCATTGCACAAAAAATGTTGTTTCCATTTAATAAATGGAATAATTTGTGGTTTTCTTTTTGAAGACACCAAGCAAGTTAATATTCTGAAAATCCTGCATTTAAAAAGTGATGGGGTCCTGTCTTTTTACTGGAGCCCTGAGGCTGTAGGGTTGAATGGTTTTAGTTCTGAAGGACTGCTACAGAAATATATCTATCAGACTTCAGGTATCCTCCTTTGCTTTAATCTCACTGACATACACTGCACTCTTAGGGAATGACAGATCAGCAGGACTAAATGAAAACCTGCGCTGGAGAAAGGAGCAGACTCACTGGCGGCAGGCAAATGAGAGACAAGATAAGTAAGTAATTTAACAAATATATATGGGTTTTATTAGAGCTAAGCTGTATAGGGTTTTTTATAATTTGTTCTTTCTTCTAGAGTGTTTGCAACATTTATTACAATGTTTTATTACAAACTCAGCAGTTTCAGTCCTTTCCCTGGACTTCCAAAGATAAAGAAATAGAAAATATTTATGTAGCGGAAGCGTGCAGCTGTTGCTATGATACAACAAAGAAGTCACAAACACTTGAATGAGAAGTTTAAATAGTCATCTACACATTTTTTCCTTCTTATTAACAGGGTGGTAAACACTAGTAAGTGATCCAAGTTGTATCAAATACTCCACAGAGGCTTGCTACGGCATTTATTTTGGTGTTGCTATTGGCACCTCACTATATACAGTATATACAAGCTGGGTTTGGCATGCTATGTAACTATCGAGAAAAGCTGTTTGCAGGAGTCAGAGAAGATTTGGGATTGTAGCAGTTATAAACTACATGTCATGTCAGAGAGGATCCAGTCACCAAGGTTAATGTGCAAGGCTCATTGGTTACTAGAAATGGTTCAAACAGCTATACTGTTCAGTAAATTTGTCCAGTTCTTACTCATATTTAGTGATCTCTGGCTTGATTATAGCACCAACCTTTTGGCAGACCCTTCTGTTCTTTGTTGCTTTGTGTCATTGTAATTAATAACCATATGATTGGCCTGACTTCCTTTCCTAGCCCTCCCCGGAATTATCTGGTTTTGCCCAAAAGGATGGCTCTGTACTGTTCTGGTTTTACTTTTGGGTAAATGACCATAGCAGAGCAGCTCCAGATTTTGAAGTCACTCAGAAGTGTGATTGTAAGGGTGTTGCTCCAGCCACACAAATGCACCTTAGGAACTTTGTCCCAAGTCAGAGGATCTCAGGCTCTAGAGAGCAACTTCTGGCCTGGCAACAGCACTTTTCTGAGCTGTTTAGGAAAAAGAACAACGCCTCTTTTGTGTATCTGGCATAGAAGGGGTGTCTCAAAATGCACTTCTGCTAGGAGCTGCACCTGTGGTTACACTATTCATCTCTAGATCTTGTCCTTAAGTCTCAACTAAGGAGGTATCATGCATTGCCTTACCACCACCTTTGATCTTTTATAAATATTTCAGTTCTCTCTTAAATGGATTGGGGCACTGCTGTATTGATACCAGCGGACCTGGTGTCTTATGTTGTCCACCGTCTCAAGAGTCAACATTTTAAATTATCTACCGTAAACACTGCTTCTACAGCACTGAAGCAATTTCCACTTTGCTTGGATCAGTCAATTTTACTTTTTTTTCCCCTGGAATTATCAGATCAATTACCTACCCCTTATTCCATTTTGAGACGGGTTTTTTTTGTCCTGCTACAGGCAATGCATTCAAAAATAACAGAATAGTTTATTGAACAATTGAACATGATCCTGAGTAACCATTATGTAGATCACTATTAAGGAAGCAGGAGCATGTATTTGAACTATCTAGAGACCTAGTTTTCTGATGTCCCCTTTGGGACTTCTCTTCTGTGATATCAGTTCTCCTCATTTGACTCCATACTATTTGAGAAACACATTGTTTGCTCTTATGGGATCATTCAGAATGATATCATTTGTATTTTGGCTTTGTTTAAACAGCAGGTCATCTAACTCTTGGGGTACTCTCTGCATACTTTAATTAGAACTCCGTTTTGCAGGACAAAAGCTGAGCTAGATCAAGAAGCTCTGATAAGCGGAAACTTGGCAACTGAAGCTAATCTGATCATTCTTGATATGCAAGAGAACATCATCCAGGTGGGAGACAGCAGGGCTGACTTGGTACTAATCCCTGATCCCTCAGAAGCCACTGGAAGCAAGATTAATTTCAATCTTCTGTTTCTTAGACAGTGCAAAATGTTTTAATTTGAGATTCCCTGTAAACTTGCATAGTCTTGAAGAGAAAAAAAAGATGAAGAAGAATGAATCCAAGGTTTAAATTACTGCCTGTCTTATGCAGTTGCTGCAAGCCCCTTCTACTATAGATCCTGCATTACTGTGAATGAAAGGGAAATGTATGACCTTGTCTTCAGTAGATGTTTTTGAAATCCACTTCCACTGTCTTACTATGCTCCTGGAGTTTGATGAGGATAAGGAAAGAAAACTGTTCATTTATGCCAGGAATGTAGCTGAAGATACTAGTAATTTGGAACTGAACTGCTGGATGGCCTTTGATCATACTAGCATGTATGATCCTGTGAGACAAAAGGATTTAGCCTTGACTCCCACAGAGTGCTCAGTGCAGGAATGTATCTGCCGCCTGCCTGGAGTCCTTCTGGAAAGAGATGTGCCCCGTTAAAGCAATGTAATACGCAGAAATTATTTAACTGTTGGAAGTCAGATGCAGTAAAATTTCATGGGTCCTTTGACAGCAGTGGAACTGTGATAGTTGGCTCTGCTTAGACATGATCTGGTTTAGGAGAGGCAATCCAAATTCATGGGTATGAGAATACTACTGTTGGAGCAACATACTTAATGAGGAGAGAACTTCATGCTTGAAAGCCTGTTAGTATAAAAGCACTTAGCTACTCGACTTTTATTGTACTGGCCATTATTTTCATATGGCACCACTGTAGCACCTAGACTGCCCACTATTTGGGTTGTGTGTTTGATCAGACTATGCCAGTATGTCTATTTAGCCTATATGCCAGGAAATCAGAGCATGAGGAGGCAAGGGAAGGGATTGTGCTTGCCCACCACAGGATCAGTTCCTAATCCAAAGTACATGAAGGATTGGACAGAACATGAACAGAGCTTCAGGAATAACTGCAGAAGGTGGTTGAGCTTAAAATGCATCGGAGGGTCCATGTCCCAAATTGAGAAATGTTTGGGACATTTTCCTCTCTGTCTTGCTGATCACTACAAAACCGTTTTGAAAATCCTCTGAAGCAGATGGTAACAAATGAGAAAAACTACAAATTCTGAACTCCTGAATGTATCATAGACAGGAGAGCAAAACTTCAGTTCCTATGTGCTAGTTCATTACTGAATTACTTCATGCAGTTACTGTTTTTCTCTTTCATCTGTAGGCAAGTTTTGCAGCAGAGTGCAGAGACAATCTTTTGGGAGGAGTTTTGAAGGTCCTGGTAAATTCTCTTGGCTATGATCAAAGCACCACTTACCTGACTCATTGCTTTGCTACACTGAGAGCACTCATTGCCAAGGTATGCTCGTGACATATTTTTGTTTTCATGCTTCCAGTCAAATTATTAGAGCAACATTTCTAGTGCAGAGCTGTGTGCATACACTTAGTGCTTTTCTTTGGCATTCATTAAAGATATTTTGCATATGGAAATATAAATGTCTGTCTGTACGGTTGTTATAGGATTTCTACAGCTGTTACAAGGTTATTTCATTGATCACACAAGATGGAATAACTGAATCTGAACAACCTTGTGGTTCTAGCATCGTACTCTTAAACACAGAAGACTTACTAATAAAAAGGCAAAAGATTCCACCCATTATATTGTAAATACATTCTGATTTTACTTAGAAATCTTAATGCTAGGGTTTGCATGGTTTCCATAAAGATTTAAATTATTATATCATCAGGACTAGCTTCCAGCCAGTTGGTCAGCAGAGAAATCAAAGCTCATCAAAGATCAAGGGGAATCATTCTAGGTTTCTACTTTTAAGAGAGGTTCTAAAATTCTAAGTAGATTCAAAGATGCTGGCAGATTTCATCTTTGTTCTGCCTGAAAACTAAACTAATCCTAATCTCCCCTTCATTTCTGTATCACCAATAAAAAACTCCACAAACTTCAAAATGTATATGAGGGCAGAAATTGACTCAACATTTTTATAATGTGGTTCATAATGGTTTGGGTGCTTCATTAGGACTCTAAAATCTTTTTAAAATTAGTTCTCCTACAAAGAAAAGCAGTTCCACAAAGGAAGAATCCATGAAATGTGTATTTTCCCCTAAACTATTCTAAAGTGCAAATAAGAAACAGGATACTCTTGTCCAGTTAATGCCTGTCTGCTCTTAAATGCAGATTGGCTGACAAAGCCTAATTACAGGGTAGGTATCTGAGTAGTTATGAAACTAATAATTATGTTTTCATTGTACTTTATCTTTGAAAGTCAACTTCCAATTATAATAATGAATTTTGTGAAGCAATCATTATTGTCATTGAAACAGATCTTCTAGTTGAGCTGACTCAGTTCTGTATTTTCTGAAGCAATCATTGCAGTTATTTCTATTACACTGTAAGCCTATAGATGTTATTTTACAAATAAAAAAGATAAAACCTTGTGCCAACATGCTCATAATATAAATTAGACATAAAGCAGTGAGATAATGGACTGAAGAAAGACTGAGAACTGGGAAATGGGTCTGCAAATGAGAAAAAATATCTTGTATTCACTGACACACCTTTATCAGTCCTATGTATGTACATATGGTACTAGTGCATCTATGCTGTCTATGGTGAGAGTTTCTTGGGACAGACATCCTGCCTTCTGAGTTTATTATCTGCTATGTGCATTGTGAAGACACTGTAAAGAAGAGTCTGGCATGAAATTTGGGCAGTGGAAGTTTTATGACACACCGTAGGAGGAAGAACACACTGGAGGCCTGGGTAGGACGTTGGTGCAAGGAGTTAGTAATTGCTCCATGTGTTAAGGAAGTATTTGCATGTTTCATCAACTGTTATCTATTCTGAAAATAGCAATTCTCCATGCTTCTAAGAATTTTGCAATGTTTGATGTTTTCGAAGGCTCTTGGAGCCATTGCACTCTGAGAAATGTTTTTATTCCCTCTTTCTCTTTTCAAAACACAAAGACTGTTTTCAAACATTTCTTTCCTGTTGAAAAGCTTAAAAATGGAACCTACAGTATCACAGAAATCAGAAAATAAAAATATCTAAAATGTATCTTTTTGAAAACTTTAATCTTCTGAATCCTGTGATTTTTGTGTACTAAGCTAATGATGTTTTAATGGCTAGAAATGAGAGTAATGAATATTTTCTTCTCTGTCTCCCTTAGTTTGGAGATTTGCTGTTTGAAGAGGAGGTTGAACAGTGTGCTGACCTGTGTCAAAGAGTTCTCCATCACTGCAGCAGCAGCATAGACATTACACGGACTCAAGCCTGTGCCACTCTATATCTCCTCATGAGATACAGCTTCAGCTCTACCAGTGTAAGATGTTGAGAACAGCAGTATAGTTTGTGCCACCTTTTTTTGTGACCAGTTGAAACAGAAACTGAAGTTGTGACAGCACACACAACACATCTGCAGATAAACAGCCATGTGTTCTGCTGTTTCACACATTTGAGCCAGGAGAAGTGCTAAAAGTGTAAGGGGATAGTAGTTTTAATTACTGGTCATTATTTTATTTAGGAAAATGTGACTTTTTCTGCAACATTTGTACATGCAGCTTCAAATGGAACAGCATTGAACCTCTGACAGCAAAGACTACACAATGCATAAACAATACTCTTCATTTTGTCAGTTTTTTTCACTCCTGTATCAGAACTACTCAGCCTAGCTCTATTCTAATGTAATTACAACCTCAGTAGAGCCCCCTGTAAATTTGTAGTAATGGGAATTCTTCACCAGCTCCTTGGTCTTAGGATTAGGCTCCAATTTTTACATATGCATCTATGTGCATAATGTTCTAGCACAAAGGGACATGCATTAGCATTTTGGATAGCATCTGATCTTGCACAGCATTTCCTTCACTAGCTGTTACTTTAGAAGCCTGGAATATCTAAAAAGTGTTAGCTTTGAAGAAAGAAAATGTACTGCTGAGACACCATGATCAGCAAGGTGTAGTGCATCATTGGTTGAAGCCCTCAGAGGCCTTTTGCTTCCCAGACTTGTTTCCAGAGGGTTTTCCCAGTCATGCTTCTTCTTCCTCTCTGTGGGTGGTTTGGTCTACACACCTACTGATCTGTGCAAAGTGGGAAGGGAGTGCTTCTGTCTTCTCTATGTCTGAAGCAAGCATATGTATTCCAAGGAACATTCTTGCTTCAAAGTACGGACATGTCAGAATTAGGGAACTTTGGCTTAACTGGGTAAAGCTGGACTGGCTTTGATGCACCAGAGACCAGTTACATGAGTGGTGAGTTTAATGCACTTGGTGTGGGCAGGAGATCGTATGTTTGGTTTGTACAGGAGATACAGATATGTGAACTGATATGCACTATGCAGTGCAGCCATCATTCTTTCGTGTTTTTGTTTCTTCTTCTGGAAGAATTTTGCAAGAGTGAAGATGCAGGTGACCATGTCCCTGGCCTCTCTGGTTGGAAAATCACCCGAGTTTAATGAGGAATTTCTCCGACGGTCCTTACGAACCATCCTAGCCTACGCAGAGGAAGATACAGATATGCAAGCAACTCCATTTCCCATTCAGGTCAAATCTTTTATGACATCTGTGACTTTTACCAGGAGCTTGTACATAGAAGTGTGCTTGAAGCAAGTTCTAGATCTTGGTCTTCCAAAGCAACAAAACCAAGGTTGCAGGGATTATTGCATAAGTTTATGTCTAGTACAATAAGTGGGGGAGAAGTGGATGACATAATTCCATAGAATAAACTCATGAGAATTTCCTCTGAAATTACATTACAGGAGAATCATCTCTTAGTTTTGAGTACAGCTTTCTTCTAGACCCCAGCAGGAACTGTGCCCTATAAGATTTTCCCAAGATGGAATTTGATTCATTGTGTTTCCAGACAAGTACAATCATGGAAACGTCTTTCCCTTTGCCAACTCATAAGGTGTCAGCAGTGTTAATGAAGAACACTTCAGACAACTGTCATATGCTTTGCTAAAAGTCTTAAAGTAACTCAGCTTGTGCTGAAGACTTCCAAAAATACCTGATTTGTTATCAGGTCAAAGATCAGCTAAAGCTGAACTCCATTAACACATAGGTTTGATGTTTTTTCCATTCAGAAATAGATCAAAGTATATCAGCTCATTTTGATTAATTAAAATGTGTGCATAAGATTTGCTATGTCAGCAGTCGTTGCTGCATTGAATAGAGCTGAAAACGCATCTTTTGTAGCAATTCAGCATTCTGACATTTCTCGGGTAAAAGAGACTTAAAGAGAGTAACATCATCTGGTGCAGATACTGTTGTTTTTCCAGAAGGAAAAAATAAACACCTGAGAAATGCACATTCATCTTTGTATTACTGCAGGTGGAGGAACTGCTGTGTAATCTGAACAGCATCCTGTCAGATACAGTGAAAATGAGGGAATTTCAGGAAGACCCAGAGATGCTGATGGACCTCATGTACAGGTGAATCTGTTTAGAATTGCTACTCAGGAAATTCTGCAGTGAGGTGAGCACAAGAACTGTGCATTTTAGGGGTGAGCTATGGGCCCCTCTTTAGCACAGCTGATCGGTCACAGAGGGCCCAGGCTGCAGTATTGAGCACATTGCAGTGGAGCCATTGGGAGGTGGGCATAGATTTGGGCAAGGGTTAGAGTCAGGAACTGATACATACTAAAGAATCTTGGGTGCAGTGGTTTTACTCTCCCCATAGACCCAGTGCATCCTGCCTCCCCTGCCTAATCATTTCTTTTGCCTTGTATTTGGGAATTATACAGAATAAAGACAAAGATGACTCCGTCCATTCAACCCAGGTGAAGAATCAGCAGAGTATTTCTGTGATTTGGCAAGTGATCATTCACACCTCCTTTCTGCTCTGTGTCATTAGAATTGCAAAAGGCTACCAGACATCGCCAGACTTGAGGCTGACTTGGCTGCAGAACATGGCAGAGAAGCACACCAAGAGGAAGTGCTACACAGAAGCAGCCATGTGCCTGGTCCATGCTGCAGCACTGGTGGCAGAGTACCTGAGCATGCTTGAGGATCGAAATTATCTCCCAGTGGGCAGTGTCAGCTTTCAGGTAAAAAGCTCTGACATCATAGCCTATTATAGAGTGTATATTCCTTCTTGTCTTAAACAAAGTAGAAGTGCGTGTATGGGGAAGAAAAGTTACAATGGCAAAGTAGCAGCACTACTCTTGGTAGGTTATTCCAATGATATATACTTTCATGAAACCTAGTCCCTTAGTTTCTGGCTATCTCCAGCTTCTATTACCAGCAGTTGGATGCTGTAATCTCTTATTTGCTAAGTAGAACCCCTATATTATTATGTGCCTTTTCCTGGGGCTGTTACTTATCAACTGTGACAGATGCATTTTTTAAACTTCTTTCTCATAACCTAGGTAATTTGAGCTACACATTTTTTAGGTAGTTCTCCAGTCTAAATCAAAACCTGTTTTGATTAATGAATAACACAATCACTGTAGGGTTAGTTAGATCCAAGTGAAGTAAAAGTGTAGCAGTTAGATCCAAGTGAAGTAAAAATGTCCTCATAAATTCTTTCAGTGTGGGAAGTAGCTCTCACATAATCTCTCCAAAAACTCCACTGGTTCTTTTGACATTGTTGAGCTCTTTACTCAGTAATACATAGATCTCTTCCAGACAACTTCCTTGGGGTTTGTTTTTCACCATACCTTTATACCACACATAGATAAAAGCATAACTCTGTGTTATTAAAGTTCAACATTTTGAAGTGCAGATACATATATATACTTACCAGATTGTGAATTTTTGGTTACCCTTACCTGAACTGTCTTCATGTGCAAATTGAATGGTTTTACTGCTTCTTTTTCACACATTAAAAATAGAAATGGCCGAACTCTAAAATATTTCCATGTATTGACAATTCCTCCTTTATCATTATTCACTAAGACCAGTGAAAACTGTTATTATTTAAAGAGTGTTGGCTGCAATGATTATGTATCATTTCAACTACTTAGTGGAAATGCTTTGCAGAATCAACTTAGATGTTGTATAGACATCTACTGTTTGGGCATTATTACTTTTACAAGATTGTTATCTCTTTTTTAAAAAGTGTCAGGTTTCCATAATCCTGTGCTGATTCAGACTAACTATGACGATTTTAATGTTTTATTTAGTAATTTTGTATCTATATTTCCACCACTTTGTCCTGGTGCAGACTGATAAACCTATCACTATCTGCTCGTCTTGTATACTTTTTTCAAAATGTGGTCCCCAAAGCATATTTCCTCATCTGTAACTTTCCCAGTTTTCTAGAACATATGACAATTCAGTATTCACTTCTTGAATACCCTTTTGCTTCACTCTTTTGAACTCTTGAGGGGCACATTTTATGCTCAAGGTGGTTTTGAAATGGCTAACAGTAGTAGTAGTAGTTGGTGTGTTCATTACCCCTTGATACAACCATACCACCTGGGAGTTTTTTCCTTCAAAATAGTAAATGTGAACACAATTGAACTACTTCACATTTTCTGTTGAATTCAGTTTGTTGGGCATTAGTATTTGCAAATTCCACCCCAGCAATCAGTTGATGGACTAGTGTTATTCTTGATTTTGTTTATTATCAAGATAGCCATATATACTCTTTTTACTGTCTAACCTTCTGGCCATGGATTTACACTTCTGCCATTTTGCATTCCTTATCAGTTATTTATACCTCCAGACGTTAATGTCAGTTTATCACTTCTATTTAGTTCCTTTGTTCCTACTTGTTGCCCACTATCACCATTTAGATTTAAGTGAAATCTGCGTGCCCTTCCCAATGTTATCCTGCTCCCAGGCTGCCTTGAGTGCTTGTGAACTCACACAGTTGTCCATAATGCACTTCCTCTTTCCATTCCTAGATTATGCAGATTGCCATGAATGGATATGCTTCCATTTATTTTAGAGAATTTAAGTATATTCTACAAGGCACAAGGCAAGCAAAAACTTAGGAGTTTAAAAGCAGCAAATCAATCTCTCTCATCAAAATGCTTGCGTAAATACATGTTTGTCAAATGAACAGTTGACCCATAGGAGAGAGGTAATAAAACGCCTTAGTGACCAGAACACAATTACACAACTCTTTATCTGACAGTATTATTTTGAATTTCGGTTTGCTCAATGACAATAATTAACTGTAGTAACACCTTGCATTTTTACATAGGCTTTCAAGAAAAGAGGTCTCATTCTTTACAAACAGGTTTGTGTTTTGTAGCACCTGTGAAGAACTTATTCCAAAGACCTTGTTAAAAGAGAGAAACACTATGCAGACTGCCTCGGCTTTACCTGGAGTTACAGATCTCAGTCACTGACTCTCTGTAATCATTTCTTCATTTGACTCAGATATGACATTAACTAATATCAGTGATAGACATTTAGTTGTGGCATTGAGGATGATAATAATGTATCTAAAAATATTATTCTGGATCAGCAGAAGTGTTGTCTGCTTTTTACAGATGAGTAAAATTAGGCAGCATAGGATCAAATCAATTGATCTAGGTCTTCTGCAGCGAGTCTGTTAGCATCCAGAAAACTGATTGTCAGTAGAGTAACACTTTTCCTTATAGTGTGCCAGACAAAACTGTTAGTGCTTCCCTCTATGCAATCAAAACTATCCCTCAAAATCAGAATGGGGTCACTTTCAGTGGCATTTCCCTTGAGCTTAATTTGTGCTTGCACTAAATCCCCTTTGCAAGTGATAAGGCAGAATTACTGAGAGGATGAATTGCATATGACTTTAAAGCCATTTATATTACCACAGACAAGTATTTAGGGTGTGTGTCTACCCCCTGAGGCACTGGGTAATTAGTCAGGGCTCAACAGTAGTGTAATTCGACTATGCTGTTTTGGGGATCTAGTTTGCAGACTACCCTGACCATATTTAACATGGTGATAAGGGCTGGGGATCACAGTAAAGCTCTTTGAGTTTATGCAAATGTTTGTTTTCCAGAAAGAAAACTAGGCTTGTGAAGTTCAAAATAATTGCTTATGAAATACATGGTAATTTATGTATTGCCTTTATTATACAAGGCACATATAAAATTCTTCAATATGAAAGATAGATCAAGGCTAAAGTTGGGTGAGGCATGTCCACTTCGCAAAAGATCATGAAAGCACCAGGAGTACATCATGAAGGCTCTCTCCTTCTAGACTACATGGATTGTAAGACATGGAAATACATGCCTAACACTAGTTATTACAGGCTTAAAGGTGAAGAAGGAG
Organism: Acanthisitta chloris; assembly: GCF_000695815.1. Lineage (NCBI taxonomy): Eukaryota > Metazoa > Chordata > Aves > Passeriformes > Acanthisittidae > Acanthisitta > Acanthisitta chloris. The sequence goes on from NW_008682929.1 coordinate 44,128, forward strand.
TAGTTGATGAGTGTGACTTTGCTGTTACTTCCATAAATAAATCACTTCTTTGGACTCTTTTCTCTTTTCTGCAAAAGAAAAAGGGAAAAGACCCAAACCACCAGAGGCCACATGAGAACAGTCCTTAGTGGCTACTGTTACAGAACAGGAAAACCAGAAATTGAAATGCACCATGGGTTGTGAATTGTCCTACATATGTGCCAGTAAGGCTAAGTCTGGTTGAAGTTGCCATCTTCAGTGAGGCTGGTAGGTAAAATGTGGCATGGGTGCACTAAATGTGCTAGAGTTTTCCCTCTGGCCAAAATTCAGATATATTCTTAACTCCTGTGACTGCTGTCCTGAGGTTTGTGTTCACCCTTCCAGTGGAGGTGACATGATGTGCAGACTAGGCACCGCAATGGCAGCATGGTTGGAGTAAACTTCACCCATGGAAAAATAAATACATCCACAAAAACCAGGGTGAGAAGCCCGATGTTGCTAGTGATGTGTGGTGCCAATTCTTTATCTGAAATCTGATCAATAGTAACAGCCCTCAGTGTCTCTGCCATTTTATAAAGTTGTCTTTAAAGACTCAGCTAGCTAGCCAGCTGGCATCCATCCTGCACTCAGACAGATTGTCATTGCCAGTTTCTGCTGAAGTGAGACACTATGACACTAATTTAACTCCTTTTAATTAATTACAAATCGAAGCTTAGCATTTCTGCTGCTATTGAAAGTTACATATGCTAGTCCCATTTACACATATTTTGACGTTTATTTATTTGTATTTCTATGCATTATGTTATGTATTATAAAATGTTTAATGTTCATGCTAACCAGTGTGATTTATTCAAAGGAATCCTGAAGAACAACAGACATGTTATTTCATGGTCTAGAATCTCAAAAGAGTTACTTACACTGTATACTTTATCTAGTTTTATTTAAATGCACAGTAATATCCATAACTTTAACAAGGAACCGGGTAAATTCTGAAGGATCAAACAGTAATATGGCAGAGGGCGAAACAAGAAGCAGCATTCAGTTACTATAGTTTTTAGAGCAATATTGTCTGTGTCCTACTTCTCTTGTGCTTGAAAAAGTGAAATCTAAACTTGAAAGTTCAATTTATTCAAGCTGGTGGCAGAAGGTCCCAGAGTGCAGCTTGAAATTTCCCACCTCCACATGCCAGCAACAGGAAGGGCACATTGGAGGTGGCATTGGAGATTGAGCTCACGGCAGCTCCATGGAAATCCAGACAACAGAGAAGGGCCAGTTTGAGATTGAGAGTTGTCTGCCTTTAAAACCTGAGTCAAGAAAAAAATATTTATGATTCTTCTAGCGACATTCCTGATCTGCCATGTATGAAGATTTGTAATGCTACATTTGCTTCTAAAAGAAATTTAACTATGTGTCCCCAGCTGCACTTGTATTATCTCATTCTTCTTCATATCGTGTAAATATGTTGAAACAGTTTCTGCCTCGATCTTTATGACATACTATTAATCTAGGTTTCTGATTTCTGTGCTTTGATGTATTTTAGAATATTTCATCCAATGTGCTGGAGGAATCTGCTGTTTCAGATGACGTTTTGTCTCCAGATGAAGATGGTATATGTTCTGGGAGGTATTTCTCAGAAAGTGGGCTGGTAGGGTTGCTGGAACAAGCTGCAGAGCTCTTCAGCACGGTGAGTGAGGGCCAAAATCACCAGGTGGGGATAGTGGGCTGTCTGGGCCAGATCCATAGCTTATTTTCCTGCGCATACTGCACCACAGATCTGCTGCACTCAAATAACAAAAGGCCACATCTTATGGCTGGGTCTGTTCTGTTTCCATCAGTCAGATAAACTAGGCTTTACAGGTAGCATAGCTCAGCCATATATCCATATATCTATGCAGACTGCAGGCAGCATCAACAGAAAGCAATTGTCTCAAGCATGAACTGAGACTTTTGGTTGGTATTACCGTGGGACAGTACATTTAAGAAAAAAGTCTTGTTTAAACTATAGGTTAGAAAGCATATGAGAGTTATTCCTATGCTTTTACACTGCATGCAGCCAACAGACTCACAATCTTACCAGCTAAAGAGTCATGATGTTAATACTGACGCAGTTCATCCTATTGCTGTTGTGCTAAAGAGGATGCATGATTTAGCATATCTGAAGGTATCAGTTGGGTTCCTTTGGTCCAGATGCAGCTGTGGTTGCCCTGAACCATACATACTAAAAAAATCCATTTCCAGCTGCTCACCTGAAGTTCTAACTCTTCAAGCCCTACAGCAGAAACCATGTGCTTTACTGGATCTAACCTACATCCAGCTTGTTGTTTGCTGTTCAGAACTACCCATGTACCGTCATTAGTTTTTAGAAAACTAGATTACCAAATGTGTCCTATAAATCCCCTTTTCAGCCAGGCCATTAATGGATATCTACTTACTTTTCAAAGTGCTTGAGGACTCTTTTCTTTTCTTCTTTTTTCCCTTTTTTTTTTCTCCGAAGGGGGGATTGTATGAAACTGTGAACGAGGTGTACAAAATTGTCATCCCCATACTGGAAGCACATCGAGATTTCAGGAAGCTTACCCTGACACACAGCAAGCTACAGAAGGCCTTTGACAGCATTATTAATAAGGTACTTGTGACATAAGGCACTGCTAGCAAGACACATTGCTGGGATGTGTTGGCTTTTTTAGACTGGCATTAATAAAACTGTTCATGTGTGTATCTGGTTTGGGTGGCCAGGTTTTGGTAGTGGTCAGGGAGAGCTACAAGGGTGGCTCCTGTGAGAAACTGCTAGAAGCTTTCCCCATGTCCAACAAAGCCAATGCTGTGGCTCCAGGATGAACTTGTCTCTGGCCAAGGCCAAGCCAATAAGAGAATGTAGTAACACCTCTGTGATAGCATATTTAAGAAGGGGAAAAAAATTGTTGGGAAGATGTAACTGTGCTCAGGGAAGAGAGGAGTGAGAACATGTGAGAGGAACAACTATGCAGACACCAAGGTTGCTGGAGAAGGAGGGGGAGGAGGTGCTTCAGGTGCCAGAGCTGAGATTTCCCTGCAGCCGATGGTGAAGACCATGGTGAAGGAACTGTTCCCCTGCAGCCTGTGGAGGTCAACGGGGGTGTAGAGATCCACTTGCAGCCTGTGGAGGGGATGCATGCTGGAGCAGGTGGATGCTCTAAAGAAGGCTGTGGCCCTGTGGTAAGCCCATGCTGGAGCAGCCTCCTGGCAGGGGCTTGCAGACCCATGGGGAGAGGAGCCCACATTAGAGCAGGTTTCCTTGTAGGACTTGTGACCCTGTGGGGAACCTGTGCAGACCTGGCTGTTCTTGAAGGTCTCCTGTGGAAGGGGAACCATGCTAGAGCAGTTCTTGAAGAACTGTTGCCTGTGGGAATGCTGGAGAAGTTAATGAATAGCTGTTTCCCATGGGAGGGACCCCACGCTGGAGCTGGGGAAGGACTGCTCTCCGGGATCAGCAACAGAAACAACATGTGATGGACTGACTATAACCCCCATTCCCTGTCTCTCTGCACAGCTGGTGGGGAGGAGATAGAGCCTGGAAAGGAGGGAGAGTTGGGGGAAAGTGTTTTTAAGACTTGTTTTACTTCTCATTATCCTGCTCTAATATTGATGGGTAATAAATTCAATTAATTTCCCCAAGCTGAGTCTGTTTTGCCCATTATGGTGATTGGAGAGTGATCTCTCCCTGTTCTTTTCTCAATTCATGGACCTTTCATTATATTTTCTCTACCCTGTCCAGTTGCAGAGCAGGGTGATAGTCTATCACCCAGCTTTGGTGGGTACCTGGCATCCAGCTAGGGTCAACCCATCATAATGTGACATTGATCCATTTCCTTTTTTCAAACCTAAACTTCCATCTGCTTTGGTCTACCTATGCAGCCTGCAAGTGAAAAGAGGCTCTGTCCTTTCTATAGGAAAAAAGCAGAAATGGATATAAAATTGGTTTAGCTGAACATATATGTGTCCAACTGGACACATCTGTTTAAGAAAAATAAATTTGTGGTCAATTCACTAGTGTTTTCAGTTATAAAACAGAAGAAATACAAAAGCCTGGTTAAATTCTCAGCACTCATACTGCCCCTTATCTGTCTTCAGAAGAATCTTATTGCTGAGTCTAGCAGTTTCAAATTCTTGTCAATTCTCATTTCAAAATTTTAATTTTGTGACATGTATCCAATGGAATTAAAAATAATATAGTATTTTGTTTTGTAAATGCCACTTCATGATCAGTCTAAATTTTAAGTTAGATTTCAGTTAAATGTCCCCTTAGTTTGTATGTTTTCCTTCATGTATATGAGCTTCTAATCCATCAGTGCTGGTGGTATATAGAAGTGGCTTTGAAATGGGGCAAATGTAGGAGTAGTGGGTTTTCTAATATGTCAGTTGTGAAAAAAAGGCATCCAAATACTACAATGTTCACATAAAAAATAAGCATTTGTAAATTTCCTCTTTATTTTATTAATTAGGGTCAAAAACGAATGTTTGGGACTTACTTCCGTGTTGGTTTCTATGGATCCAAATTCGGGGACTTGGATGAACAGGAATTTGTTTATAAGGAGCCTGCAATTACCAAGCTCCCTGAGATTTCTCACAGATTAGAGGTAAAGAAAAATAATTATGCTAACATGATCTCAATTATTATGTTATACTTTCCGGTGAACTGACACAGTTCTAATAGTATTATTGCCATATAAAATATCAGTAACAAACTGATTTGTCCTATAGATTTCATGTGTGTATATCCTTTCCCTTTTAAAGCTTAATGATGTAAGTGATCCATTCTCTTGAGGCAATCTCTCTTAGGGGCAGACCTGTAATATCCTGAATAATTTAATTTTGAGTATGGCAGATAATTGGTTTTGTATCTTTTCAGCTTTGTTATAGAATTGCAGTGTTCCCTTCTGATTGTTTTACTTCAACTTTTGCATTTGTGTGAGCAACTCACACTGATCTTTGTCAGAAGATGCCTTACCTTCACCAGCTGTGGTTCATGGAGCAGTATACTGACTGCACAAAGCCCAGAAATTGTCATGATTTTCACTCCTTTGCCCTAGAAGTATACAGATTATTTACCATTGCATTAAGGACTAGAACCACTGTGGGACAATTCTGTTTCCTTTCCAGGGATTTTATGGCCAGTGTTTTGGGGAGGATGCTGTGGAAGTGATTAAGGACTCTGCTCCTGTAGACAAAAGAAAGCTGGATCCCAATAAGGTAGG
>NW_008682929.1:49380-50357 GCF_000695815.1 Acanthisitta chloris
GAGAAAGGAAGAGAGAGGCATCCTTGCAACTTCTGTGCTCAAACATTAAGGCACCCAAAGAAAACTCCAATTTGGCTGTATCTCTATGCCCAGGGGTGTCATTAAAACTTCTATGACAGGCTTAGTTTGGTAGCTTGTCACAGAGTATGAAAATTAGAAGTTCTGGTCTCTGGTTCTGATCCCCAGGGTTATGCTGTGCCCTCCAAGGTGCAAGTTTTGTCAGCTCTGAATAAGAGAAGGATCTCTGAAGGATTTGCATCTCTGTGCTCTTCCAGACCGTCCTTAGCCAGTGTGACCTATGGGATATTTTACGTGTTGTTCCTTTTACACTCCTTGGGTTGTAAAGTACTGCAATAGTTCTTTCTTATTTTCTTAGGCATACATACAAATTACTTTTGTGGAGCCATATTTTGATGAGTATGAGATGAAGGACAGAGTTACCTATTTTGAGAAGAACTTCAACCTTTGTCGGTTCATGTACACTACGCCTTTCACCATGGATGGGCGCCCCAGAGGAGACCTTAGTGAGCAATACAAGAGGAACACCATCCTAACCACAATGCATGCTTTCCCCTACATCAAAACTAGGATCAATGTCATCCAAAAAGAAGAGGTAATTGGGTCTTGAGGACAGATCTAATTTCTCAGGGGTTGAAGCACTCTCGGGATAGGAAGATTTTCACATTCAGTGCTTGGCAGAAAAGAAAAAGAATGCTGAATTTCTCAGATGTTGCTTTCATGAACAAGAGTGTCACAGAAGGGGTAAACAAATGCAAGATGGGTATTTCTTATGAAGAAGAGAGGATAGTAAGTGTATATTCTTTTGACCTCCTAGTTGTAGTGCTGTGTAGGTGGATGTGTGGAGCAATGTTTATAGCTGTACTTTTAGCAGATAAAGTAGAACTAGTTAGAAATACAGTCAGAGTACTAGATTGGTTTAGAACCAGGGAAACTTTGTACTATAGAAAGTGCAACAC
>NW_008682929.1:50403-56234 GCF_000695815.1 Acanthisitta chloris
TGAATTTATACAAACACAGAGTCTGATCCACAACCTATTGTTGCACATAGAATTACAGAATCATAGAATTTAAGGGTTGGAATGGACCTTACAGATCATCTAGTCCCAAACCCCCCTGCCATGGGCAGGGACACCTCCTCACATGATAGGATGTCAAGAGCTACAGCATCTACCAAGTTGACATTTATATTGAACAGTCTTCCTGGGCTTCACAACTGCTTTTGGCATGAGAGAATGATAGTGATATTGTCAGATTTAGAACTTGTCAACTGCATGCATGATTCATGTAATGAAGCATCTTTTCTTCCATATCTATTAGTTTATTCTAACCCCAATCGAAGTTGCTATTGAAGATATGCGTAAAAAAACACAGGAACTAACTGCAGCCACCAGCCAGGAACCACCAGATGCCAAAATGCTCCAGATGGTTTTGCAGGGCTCAGTTGGAGCTACTGTAAATCAGGTAAGGGATCCAAATAAGCCAGATAAAGACATTCTGCATACTTTTCTCATAGTGCATTCTTTTTTGCTCTTATCTCTTGCACTGGAAGAAGTACATCTAGTCAGGCACATTTAGTCCCAATGTACATTTAAACTTTACCCCTTGATATTTAGTCATTGTATGCTGTTCATTAGGTATGCTTCGGGTGAAAGTGCCCATGGAAGTGCTGCCTTGGTTATAAACTCACAGAAGCGTTGTGAACGCATCCAAGGATTTTCCATTTCTAATGTGCTAGCTATCTCAGACATTTTGTTCACTCCAGATGTATCCTTGGGGAACGAGAATAATAATAACAATTCTGCTGTGGGTCCATGACAAACTCAGTTTCACAGAAATTAAGTCAATACATGAAGTCAAGACTTGAGTGCCCCAAAGGAAAGCTGAGATGCTATAAGTGTAACATAAATATACACACTAGCAAAAAACAAGGCAGGGTTTTTTCAAATGGAAGAACGAAGACATAACTGAAGTGTCAGTAGAGCTATCCTAACTGTTCTCTGCTGAGCAGAATTTGCTCCCTTTGTTGCAGGGCTGGAAGAGAAATAAAAACAGGAGAGGATAAGATATGGTGGGCAAAAACTCTGCTTGCCAAAGGAAATATCGGGGGGGGAGGGGAAGGGAGAAAAAAGGCATCCTGTTATTGTAACTGTGCATAGTTTTGTTTTCTTTCATAATTCCACTAATGAAACAACAAACAACTTAAACAAACGTGCGGTCTATTTTCAGCCTGAGGTGTTTGACGTTTTCCTGTGTTATTCCCTAAGGGACCGCTGGAGGTCGCGCAAGTGTTCCTGGCTGAAATTCCCGCAGACCCCAAACTTTATCGACATCACAACAAGCTGAGGTTGTGCTTCAAAGAGTTTATAATGAGGTCAGTAAAACAAAACTGAAATGCTGAATTGCATCAATAAAGTCAATAATAGTTATAATGCAGCCGTACTACAACTGCGTGATTAATTATGCAAGTTAGCATCATGAATTCCGGCATATCACACTTGTTATCTCTGCTTTGTGGTGAATGCTTAGGTGAGCACAATGCTTGGTGAATTGTTCCCACCCCAAATGGGAACAATTTTTAACACTTCAAACTAATAATGCATAAATTAAAAACATCCATTTGTTTTATCTTTTGACATTTTACAGAAATCAAGCATTTCAGACTATTGCCTTGATTATATTTTTAATAAAATTACATTTTTATGTAGAAAGCTGTTCATAAGGAAACATTTGATCCTATCTGTCAAGCAGACTCAGTGGTAGTGGCAGAGACATATGTCCTTTTCTTTAGATGCATTAGTAAATCTTAACAAGCACACTCACGTACCAAGATACTCATCTCCTTAGTCCAAACAAACTTCTTATGCAGAAGATACAGCTTCTAACTTCTACTATTGTCACTGCATCTGTTTACAGTAAGTAGGCAGCGAGCTCAGTATTCTGCAGTCATTAAATTTGTTTTTTATTAGCTCGCTCATCTTTTTCTAATGTCTAAAAAATATCATCTCAACTGGTGTACTTGGAAAAGACAGAGGTTTCTTATTAGTTCATTATCACTTTGGTTTGACAAGTTACCAGAGGAATGCCTAGACCGGAGGAGCTGGATCCTTGTCCATTTAAATCACCTAACATGAAGTGAAGGAGTTTAACAGAAGTAGATGACATAGGTTGTGCCTGTTTTTCTTTCCTTTTGCCTAGGTGTGGTGAAGCAGTGGAGAAAAACAAGCACCTTATTACTGCTGACCAACGGGAATATCATCAAGAGCTCAAAAGGAACTATGTGAAGCTGAAGGAGAACCTTAGGCCTATGATTGAGAGGAAGATCCCAGAGCTGTACCAACCTGTAGTGAAAGTCCATAGCACAAGGTACTGTTAGGGCAGGGTTATCTGTTGTGGCTATACAAAAATATGCCATTTTTTGCAAGGAAGAAAAGGAGTTTTGCTGGCAGCTAAAACCAGGTCATAATATGCACTGCCAGCTCCATTCCTTAGTAAAGAAATCTGCTAACTTCCACTGGAGCTGATTGTAGTGTTAACTGTGTTTCTCAAGCTGCTTATTCCTGGGGTAGAGGACTTATATAATTTTAATGCATCATTAGAGAGGACTTCCCCTTCACCCTGACAAAAGTCTGTTGGAAACATCTTGTGATTTCTTCAACATTTGAAGCCAGGAAGAAGATAGAGCAGGTATGGCATCATGAACTGCATGGCCAGCATGAACTAAGAGTGATCCTTTCACTCCCAAAAAACATAATCCTTTTCAGTCACATGATTGAGATGGAATAGTCTAATGTTCTTTGCTTATGAATAAATGCTTCCATCACAAAGCCACTGTGCCCAGTGTGGGGTGGGAGGAGAAGAAGGAATGATAGCTCTGACCTGCAGACACAATAACATGTTTCAGCTGATGATTTGTCAGCTGCTCCTTCTCATAAGGCAGGTTTTTCTTGGATGGTTTTTCATTTGCCAGCTTTATTTATGGATCTATTTCATTGCAGGGAATCTTTTCGTAACCACAGTTTTAGGAAATACGATGCACAGACTTCTTCACAAAGCACCTAAGAACTAGCTGCTTTGGCCATGGAAGAGCTTCATGCTGCAAGCCAGAAGTGATGGAGTGTTTATTCCACATCTGTTAAATCAGCAATCTCTCACAAGACAGTATGTGCACTTCCTGGACAGCGTGCAGAAAAGCATTTATGCAAGACCACTGAATGAAAACAAGGGGATGATTCCTAATGAAGCACCTATCATGAGGGCTTGAGAAGGAAGGGGATACTTTTTAGATACTTTCGTATATATTGTAAAATAGTCGCCTAATGCAGAGGGTTGGACCATTAGAGTGGTCAGTGGCATGAAATCAGTCACGACTAGCTAACAGACCTAGAACTTTGTGTTGTTTGGCTGAGGTGTTATTTGAATCCAAATAACATGTCTAAGGAATGACAACGATGTGTATGTATTAATGGTCCTTTTCCAAGACAGTATTTAACCACGCACTTTTGGAAATGGAGCGTATTCTGCAAGTTAATCATATGCTTAAATGTTGTCTTAATGGGGAGGAACATGGTCCCCTGCTCAGTGTTTGCTGAACTGGCATTCTAGGAAAGAATAATTTCCTCAGTCACTTTTCAATCAGTTTCTATTATGGTCCTTAACTGCAGGGAGTTCTGCACAAGTTTTCTCAACCAAAGCTTGCAAAAGCAAGAAGTAGTAATAAAGAATTCTTACAGATCTATTTTTTTTCTAAGTATGGGGACTACTAGTTGACATGCAGCTGGATTTGTTAACAATCTGTGACATGTTTAGCAGAGCTAACAAGCGATAGTTTAAAAAGAAGATGCTAAGCTATGAGTGATTCTTCTGTTATACCATGCTTCTATGTAGATAACCTTATCCAAAATTAACTACAGAAGCTCACAGTGGGGATTTCCTGCAAAGCACTTCACTCAGGCTTTACTGCGGCTTACAAGAAATTAGCACATAATTTATATAACTAATGTTTAGTGTTTTCTGAGCCCTAAGTAAACATTTAACTAAATAATCTTTATGGCACTTCTCTGAAGTATGGAAAGGTTATTACAATTTTGTAGATGAGGATGCTGAGAGAGAGCTATTAGGATTTTGGAACTTTCTTAGTGACTCAATGGCAGAGCCACAGTTTGTATTGTAACTATGCTTACTATGTAATGTTTATATTTTGAAATAAAGATCCATGAAAGTGTTGCTCTGTATTACTTCCTCCCCTCCACCTTTCCAGGGTTTGGGAAATACTAGTTTAGTGTTGATTAGTGTAACCAAGCCCATTTGCCCAGAACTTAGCCCCTTATCTATTGTTTTTAACAGCCCGTTGAAGAGAAGGGTCAGAATACTGTCATCTATCAACCCCATAATCCAACCTCATTGTTTACAAGATGCTTATCCTTTACAGACTAAATAATGGAAACCTCAGGTAAACAAAATGCCTTACAGGTGTACAATATACTAGGTAAAAGTAATGAAGTGTTTCCTCGAACTTAAGTAATACTCAATATGAATACTGAAGAACTCTTCACTCATATTTTACAAGCTGAGAACCCTTCAATCAGTTGGCCAGTCTTGCCCTCAGTTTCTATTTCATGTTGCACCTTCTACAAATAGAACATGGCTTGTACATTTGTTTCAAGAGCTGAACTATGTGATGTGTGTCTTTCCTACCTTATGATACTGACTTTACAATAAAGCGACTGTTACACAGGATATTCAGAAGTGCTTTTTTTGTTGCATCTTACACCTCAATAGAACCCAGCTGGAAAGAGAATTCCAGTAGGAACGACCTTTTCACGTAGAAGCAACATTCAGAAAAAAAAATACAAAGATTTGGGCAGAGGACGTGTTGATCTGTCTTTAGGATAAATTGTGTCTGTTGCAGGGATAATAGGCAACAACTTGCTTCCTAACTTCTTTTTTCATTCAGTGTACATGAAAAATGGCAGTGGGAAGCTCAGTGACAGTAGTGCTCTCCTTCCTTCCTGTAGGTGTAGAACAGAAACATGCCTGATTCCTGAATGACAAATGATTCAAGACTAGGGACAGTTTTATGTGTCTGCACTAGGTAGGTCCAGGGGTAAACTGCTGAGGCAAGGAAAAGCAGCAGGTCAGGCACAGAAGTACATTACTCTGGTCTAGACATTCCCAGAGGTATTTCAGCTGGGAGCTCACCATAGCTCACTTACTCCTTGCATTTACCATGACCAAGCACTAGCTTTAAGGAGCACAATGCTGGTATTGGGGCAGGAATCCCCTAGCTGAGTGTTAGTGTCTCTGTTGACCATGCCAGCTGTGCTCTGTCCTGCTGCAGTGCACAGTGACAGGGCAGTTACCAGCCATGTAAAGGAAAGTTATGATGTACTCACCATCACAGAAACGTGATGGGGTGAATCACACCATTGGAGTGCTGCCATGGATGGTTACAAGCTCTTCAGAAGGGATAGGCAAGGTAGGAGGGGTGGAGGGGTGGCTCTGTATGTCAGAGAGTCTCTTGACTCTGTAGAACTTGAGATCAGTAACAAGGTTGAGTGCCTGTGGGTCAGAATGAGGGGAAAGGCCAACAAGGCTGACATCTTGGTGGGAGTCTGTTATAGACCACCCAGTCAGGAGGATGAGGGTGATGATTTGTTCTACAGGCAGCTGGAGGAGGTCTCTAAATCACCAGCCCTTGTTCTTGTGGGTGACTTTAACCTGCTGGATGTCTGCTGGAAATTTAGTACAGAGAAAAGACAGTCTAGGAGTTTCCTTGAGTGCATAGAGGACAATTTTCTACTGTAGCTGGTAGATGAGCCTACCAGGGGTG
>NW_008682930.1:0-7011 GCF_000695815.1 Acanthisitta chloris
ACTCAAGCTCTGCCAGGGGAGGTTGAGCTTGAATATTGGCAAGAAATTTTTTACGAAGAGAGTAATTAGGCATTGGAATGGGCTGCCCAAGGAGGTGGTAGATTCACCATCTGTGGAGGCTTTGAAGATGAGACTGGATGTGGCATTTACTGCCATGGTCTAGTAACCATGGTAGGGTTGGACTAGATGATTTTGGAGGTCTTTTCCAACCCAGTTGATTCTATGACCCTACAAAAGTAAGGAAAGGACTTTTTCTGTGTATCCTGTTATGTCTTTTCTGTACCTTGCACAACATGAACGGTATCTGAGATAGTGAACAGTGGGATTTAAGTGACTGTGCTCTCAAGAGAAATGCAAAGTGACGTGTGGAGCAGTTACATTTGGTACCTCAGTTCCTCAGGCTGTCTTTTCCTTTGCCACTATGAGGAAACTGTCTTCTGTCTTCCAAATAAGCAAATTACTTTGATCTGAAAAGTGCCAGATAGTGTTAGGCTTTTCTTAGGAATTAATCTAGGTAAAAGGAAGGCTGACCCTCTAGGCAAAGAAGTTTTTTATCTATGAACTACTGCTCCTCTTTCTATGTGGAGCACTACAAAATTAGTATAGTACTGACAGCTTTTTATTTTCATTTGCCTACACAATAGTTACATTCCAGTAATTTCCCCAAATTGGATATTACTGATTCACACTCTGCAATTTGTGTATCCCGAAGATGAAGTTGCATAATTTTAAGAAACCAAAGACCATACTTAGGCACTCCCAAGATCTTCCTCCTGATTTACTGGCTGATCCTCCATTCAGTCAGATTTAATGGTAGTCAATGAATAAAGCAAATTCCAATGCAATAGCAGCCTAAAGGAGGTGCCCTGTGTGCAGCAGTGGTGGAGGAGTTTCCTGCAGAGAAGCAAGCTGAGCTTCATGTCTTGAGGCTCCAGAAAGCATTAATCCTTTATGGGGACACCCTGTGGCAGCAAGCAGAAAGTGTGGTGTGCTGCAGAGAAAGCTGGAAGCAGTCACACAAGGACAAGGGCATAGATCATGTTGGCAAGTCTCTAGTGGTAACTTCTGAATGCTGGCACTGCAGAAGCAACAATATTAGCATTTAACTCTTAATCCATTCTCCTAGTTCCCTTGGGAAATGTTACCATGTGGCATTTTTGCTGATGTGGCCTGTGGTGCTCTTAGTATCTCCCTGCATCATGGGACAGGGATATTTAGCCTAGCCTCTTGAGGTTTACTACACCCTGTTGGTGTAACCAGCACCATTGTCTCAATGCTCCTTTTTCTCAGATTACTACTTAGAGTAATGGACTGGCTTTCTGCTCTTCTCCTTGAAAACTGGAAGTAGTGTCTGTAAATTCTGTAGCAGAAATACTGCTGAGCCCAAAGGGCAGGAGACACCTTATTTGCATATCTGTTGTTTCTGGCCAGGCAGTTAGAGCTAGGTGGTAGCTCTCTTACAGGCCTTTTGCTCATTGTAGTGGACTGGTTTTGATTAAATAGTTAATCAGGAATAACACAGGGAATGCATGGAAGGTCCTTCATGGAGCCCAAGCTTTGCTGTTGCCCTGCATGCTTTCATCCATTTTCCAATGTAACCACTCCAATGGCCCATCAGCTGTTTTGTTGTATGTCTTCCTGACACTCCCTTCTGTTGGGTGCTCTCACTGGGCCCTGTAGACTGATGTTGGCATTAGTATAAGCCTCTGGAATGTGGGCAGAAAGCTGAGCAGGGCCTGGGTTCTTCACCTCTCACCTTTAGCAGTGTGACCTAGCCACAGGGGCCTTTTCTATATGTGAAACATCTTTCCATCTCTAGTACTGCAGCTGGCTAGCTGAGACCTTGCATCTCAGTGCCTTGCTGTTCATAGAATCATAGAATTTTAGGTGTTGGAATGGATCTTAAAGATCACCTATTCCCAACCCCCCCTGCCATGGGCAGGGACACCTCCCACCAGACCAGGTTGTTCAAGGCCTCATCCAACCTGGCTTTGAACACTGCCAGGGTTGGGGCATCCACCCCTTTCCTGGGCAACCTGTTCCAATGTCTTACCACCCCTACAGTAAAAAATGTTTTTTTAACATCTAACCTAAACTTCCCCTCCTTCAATTTGAACCCGTTACCCCTTGTCCTATCATTGCAGTTCCTAATAAAGAGTCCATTTCTACCTCCCTTGTAGGTCCTTCAGATGCTGAAAAGTTGCTATGAGGTCTGTGTAGTCCTCTCTTCTCCAGGCTGAACAGTCCCAGCTTCCTCAGCTGTCTTCATAGGGGAGATGCTCCAGTCCTCTTACCAACTTTGTGGCCTCTGGACTTGCTCCAACAGTTTCATGTCATGTCCTTCTTGAGGGCACCAGAACTGCATGCAGGTGGAGTCTCACAAGAGTAGAGTAAAGGGGGAGAATCACATCTTTCAACATGTTGGCCACACTCCTTTTGATGCTGGAGTCTCACAAGAGTAGAGTAAAGGGGGAGAATCACATCTTTCAACATGTTGGCCACACTCCTTTTGATGCAGCCCAGGATTCCATTGACTTTCTGGGCTGCTAGTGCACACTGACAGCTCATCGTGAGCTTCTCATCCACTGTCACTCCCAAGTCTTTCTCCTCATTGCTGATCTCAGTTACTTCCCCACCCAACCTGTAGGTGTGCCTGGGATTGCCTGGGATCTTCATAAAAGCAAGCATAACCTGATTTTTCTGCTGAGAAACAGAGATGGATCCTTCAGTTGCACCTAAGCAAACAAAGTACATCACACACACAGAGAAAGTAAGCTTCTTGAAATGCTGGGTGTTCCCCTTAATAAGATTGCTGGTGAGGAGTACTTGCGTTCTCTGTATTCTGGAAACTGAGTGCCAGAGCTGCTGAGAATGAGTGAAGCAATATTTAATGAAAATTATTTGGTTTTTTCCCCAGCACGGTTAATTATCTTGGTGCTGAAAGTACAAGAGATTTGTGTGAGGCACATACCTCCTGTGCTCACTTCAGGTGTGCAGCTGCTCAGAGAGGAACCTGCTCTCTGTCAGAGTGTTGCTTTCCTCATGCTGTCTTCCTGTGAGCCCTCTAGACTTGCTTTCCCTGCTGTTGGTGTTTAACTGTTTTCCTGTGCCATTCTCCAAGTGGAAAACTTATTTCCTCTTGGGTTTAAGTAATGTGCAAAAGTCTTCTTTGGCACTTTTTTTAACAGGTTTTAACTACAGCAGCTCATTTTCCCTCTTGGTTTATATGAGCTCATTTTCTGCTTCTGGGTGTCTGTACTTTCAGGGTATCCACTGCTAATGAAAAAGCCTACCTCCCAGCACTAAGATCCAGCTCTTGCCTAGGAGGGCAGTGTTTGAATTGAGAAGGATAATTATATACTGCTATATTCCCTTGCCTTATTCCACATGCCATAAGAAATCATGCAAGGAGATGAAGCAGCAGCCATGAACTGCTGATATTACCATTACTTATATAGTCATGAAAACAAAATTCTTGCAGGTAGCTGTGCTATTAGTTTGTGAGCCTTGGTCACCCATGGGCCTGAGATTGTGCCTTTGTTCCTTACCTGCAGTCCCCTGTTCCTCTCCCTTAGCTCAGCACCATGTCAAATTAGACAAAAATTATCTCTGTGCTTGCACAGCCTGCGCTGGATCCTCAGTGCAGAAGGATCCAGATCATTGCTGGAACAAAATTCAAGCTGATAACAATCCCTGCTATTAGTCCATTTAAAATGGGTCAAAAGGATGAACTAATTGTGATAATTGCCTTTTGGCATTGCCTGTGCAACAAACCTTTTGGCTGCATGTGTAGGCATATGCTCAACACTAGGCAATCCTATCCCTAGTAACTGAGCTCAAAGATCAAACTTCCATTTCACAGAGCTGCCATCTGCTGCAGCTAGTGTCCAGTCACTGAAAAACCTTGATCTTACACACACAGCACTAGCATTGTCTCCGTGCTTTTTCATGCCACCTTACTGGAATGACTTGCTGTGACTGGAACAGACTGAATAAACCAAAATAGTCACAGAAACACTCTAGTACGTGAACATAGATGTTAACCAGCTCATTTAGCCTCTGCCTTGAGGCAGGATAAAATAAAAAAACAAATAGTTTTCAAAAGATATATTCATCCACAGAATGGCTAAGTGCAAGTTCTGAATAATGGCACTAATTGACTGTTTCAGGCTTGATGCTGTCACCTGCAGCCATTGTGTGTGTGATACTACTTTGCTAATAGTGCCATTGAGCCGAGTGAAGCCATCATTTCCTTGAGTTCTTTGTGGTCCTGGTGTTTTTGATAAGATAGGATAGCACCATTTGAGCTGAGCCCAAAAAAGTTCAGACTACATATAACACTCTCTCATGCAGATTTTTGTTTGTGCTACTTTGGTGTGGGGAGAGACATGCCAGTATTTATCCTGTTATAGGAATTTTGGACAGCTCCCATCTCCAACAGAGCTGAAATAAAGCTTTTAGCAGACTATTATAAATTGCATATTGTCATTTTAATTACTGCCTGGGGACATTTAAAATTGGAATCCTTGTAGGTATGAAGGCAACTTCCCATCAGTCCTCTGTCCCAGCATGAGGAGCTCTCTGGGTGCTCTCTGGGAATAGCCCAGGACTCATGGACTTGCAGAAGTGATGTACAGAGACCTTACAGCACAGACCAGATCTGGGAGGAGGTGACTCTGGGCTGGAACGTCTGAAATGGGTTGGTGATGTGAACCACTCAGTGCTCTGGACTGAGCATTCTGAGTGGCAGTTAGGTTTGCAGTATACTAATCTCTGAGAGCCAGATGGAGTGGATTTAATGTCAGAAGACATTTTCCAGGGATCAAAGCATTTATAGAAATAATTTATTTTTACCTTTAAATGAAAAGAAATATGATAAATGTTAAAATGGCCCTTAATTCATGAGCTTCAGATCCCTGGGGTATGATTAGCACCAGATAACTGGGTCTCCCTGCTGTGCCCTGTTGCTTGGTTACGCTATACAAGTACACTGTGCTTTCATTTTCTGTCTTATGTGAGCAGAAGCAGCATGATATAACAGTTCAAAAAAGTGAAAGACTCAGAATACTCTCAGCTGTATTCCAAATCGCTTGGGCTTCAGCAACACCACATGCACTGTGCTTGCTGTGAATGGAAAGAAGCTTATTCTGATCATGGGAGTAAATCAGTAGAGATCCCATTAGCTGCAGCTGCTGGAATAAAACAGTGCAAGCAAAATCAGAATCATGCCCAAAACACTGATCCTTCAGGGGAAATAATTTATTTTCATTAAGAGAGATTAGCATCACAGTGGTATGATAAACTTAAAAGGCCCTGGAAGAACTATTGTTGCTCTTAAGTAAATATTGATTCCGAAAAAAATAAATAAGCAGATTGCATATTAATTTCCTGAAACAAAACTGCCTTGAAGAGCTGGATACTTGAAGGGTGCATTGTGTCTTTCTTTTTACCAGCTTTATTAATGAGGGTTTGGTTGTATTGTGAAAAAGCAGAGTTGGCCTATGCTGGGTCTCATGAGAGCCACTGATCTGGTGTGGGTGAAAAATCTAGGGGAAGCTCCATGCAGAAAAATGTGAGGGTCTGTGATGGAGAGAGAAACATCAGTGGGTTGCCAGGTAAGGCTTCTGTTCACTTGGGAGATCTCCTGCTAACTGTATGGAGAAGTAGAACATGTCTTTCACAGCTCTTTCTTACTCTCAAAATACTTATCTTTCTATTTCATTTGTCCTGCTAATGGATTCTTAAACACAAACATATAAAGGTCTCATGGGAATGAAAAGAAAACACAGTTTTGCTTGAAAAAAATTATCTGGCAATTCAAATGGATTTGGGAAATTCTGAAACATCTGACTCTAAATCCGTGGCTGTGTGAAGACAGCAGTTTCTCTAGGAGACTGCTAACACTTTTTTTGCTCACAGCAGCTACAAAGCCTGTAACACCAGATGCTGTTAATCCTTCTATTTCACAGCTGGGTCTTCAACTACACAGAAATTAGAGGATGACAGGGAGTTTAATAAATATTTTTGAGAATTCCCTCAGACTGAAACTGGTCAAAGACCTCCAGATTCTTCTGTATTATTTTGGCGAGCTGTTGACTTTGACTTTTTTTTTTTCTTTTTTGAAAGAGGGCATAGGGAAAAGACACCATAAGTAATAGTTCAGCAGAACTTTTTAATGGTGATTTAGTACATGTGTGTGAGAAATTAATTTTCCTACTTCCAGTGAGGGAGGCAAGGGAATTGCTGGGGTAGTAAGACAGAGAACCAGCAAATGGGGAGATGCTCATGTATTGGCAGTTCCATTGCTAGGTTTTGGATGGTAAACAACAGATGTAGTCTTCTGGCAAAGAGCAACTCTCCCGAATGCTCTCATTCCTCATTTGTTCTTAAGGGCTGTGTCAATCAGCAATTGGGTTTTTTCAGAGTTGGGAGTGCCCCTAATACTGCTGTTGTTACATGAACTTGTTGGAATCTCTTCTCCTGCAAAGTCTGGAGTGAGCAAATTCAGGGAATCTTGAGGTGAAAAATTATTAGCATTTTCTTTCAACTGACTTTTGACAGATGGTAGCTCCAAAGTGGTACTAAACCAGCAGGTTTGCAACCTTTATTGCTTTTATTTTCCTGTATTTTTATGTGACAGTAGATATACACCTCCCTCCAGTGTGTTCTGCTTATTCTCATTCACATTTTACACTGTGATCCAAGCCTTTAACATCCTTGTATTTAGGCAGCCAGCCTTCCTGTATCAACAGATAGCTATATACTTCACTGAAAAAAAAATCCCTTCCTGGCTGCTTATTAATACTAAGTTTTACTTTTATCACAGGGAGCCAGTCTTTCTTCCCCTGTTACCTATAACAGTTAAGATATTGCATATTTAGCTAGAAATGCATAAGGACAAGAGCTCTCATTTTCATTTAAAATATCTCCAAGGCACTCAGTAGCCAGCTCCTTGGTTGAGAGCTTTTGCCTGGTTTTCAGCTGACAACAATAGTGCAGATATGCAGGAAT
>NW_008682930.1:7043-12158 GCF_000695815.1 Acanthisitta chloris
TTCATTCCATTAGTAAGGAGCCTTCCTTTTTAGATTTGGGTGGGTTTTTTTCCTAGCTGATGTGAACACATGCAGTCAGGTAAGGTAATGACCAAACATGTAAAATCATTAAATGAAATGAACTAAGGACAGTGCATGCTGGTACAGATTTTTACTTTTTTCCCCTTCCCTGAAGTAGAAATCTATATATTTCTTTCTTACTGCTTTACTATGTTTTTGCACAGTGACTTCCTGCTTAATGTGGTAGAAATTATGGCTGCTGGAGCATTTGGTGTATCATTAAAAAGCACAACAAATAAATAGCTTATAATAAAAAAGTTATTTATATATTAAAGATAATTCTTTTTGAACTAGATGCAATGGAAGGAGGTCTCTACACCTTCCTGCCTTGCTACAGACAGCTTGAGGATGTACTCAGAGCAGATCTAGCAACTGCAGCCTAGGCAGGCAAGAGCAGCCCTGGGCAGAAGCAACCTCCATGCTGCTGCCTGGTTAGCTGCTCTTACTCAGATTGTCCCTGTCCAATAAGACTTGGGAGTGTTCAGTCAATTCCCCCAATGTGAATTAAGACACAAACGAGGCCAAAATACCATTAGGGAGTGAGACTTTCTTATTGGTTACTCAGAGGGGAGAGAGAAGGGGCTATAGGAAAGTTAGAAACAGAAAAGGGGGGAAGCAAACAAGATTTGGGATGGTGAAGCAGGAATTGTCACCACCATAGGTCCAAGCAGGATTCCGCTGATCTATAGTCATGTAAAAACAGGGATAGTCACCATCATAGGTGCAGCAGCATTCTGATGATACATAGTTGTCTTTTCTTGGGTGGTGAGTGTGTGCCATGCATCCTTCTTCCAGGGCTCTGTCAGGCACTGATCCATCAGTTTCCCCGGAGTTGAGCAATTCTCAGCCTCCTGGTCTCAGCAGTTGGAAGTGATGTCAGTCATGGACAATGATGCTCATGGTCAAGGCAGATGGAGAGGATGTGGTTCATTATGTGGCAGATGGCTCGGCAGCCAGAGGGTGTAGGTGGTGGACAGTGGTGCCCCTTTACCTCAGAATGTCATTATCTGTTAGCTGGAGGATTTGGGTGGTGGACAATAGTGCAGCTGGAGACACCCTGTGACTCAACAAGCCTTGTGGCAAACAGTCGAGGGGTCGATGTCTTCAGTCTCCTCCACCAAGTCATCAAGGCCAGGCAATGTCAGAACAAATATTTCTTAAAAGTCCCTTACACAGATGAACATGCAGAAGTGAAGGGTACACACTCTGCTTCAGCTTACAGGAGCAACAGAGCCTGTGGAAGGGAGTTCTCACTCCCTGAAGGCTTGCAATAGTCCAGAGCTCTTTCATCCACACACATCTCCAAGTCCCTACGCAAAATGTCAAGGGGGGGAGAAGTGGGGGGGAGTTAGACTAACATCTTACTGATGCCAAGAAAACCTGGAAAAGAACTACTCACAGGCTTGTATCTCTGAGTAGCAGGTATTTGTTTATTCAGCACTGGGCACAAGGGGGATTGCTCCACCAAACTTGTGCCGCAAAGGTAACACTTCTCTGGTTTATATACATTAAAAACTCATACATATTCATTATTTCCAGGAATAGGAGGTCATTATTACAGTTAGTTCTTGGAAATCATTATCATAATCTCCTCCTTTGTCTCCTCCCACTTGGCATTAGTCCAATGGCTGCTGGGGGTCATCTGGGGATCGTTGGGAGGAAGGATGATGGTCTTCATCAGATTGAACTTTTCACTTTTGAGTTTGGCGCATGCTCTTTGGTCTTGTTTTTTGGCTGCCAGGTCCTGAGTCCAGTTGCATCTAATTTTACTTCCTTGTAAATATATTATGTTTATGCTACATAAGCTAAAATATTGCTCTAATTTCTACACTTTTACATGCTTAGTAAACTAAAACAATGCCTTATTGCTCAACCTCTTACCTTCTGTTCATTCAGGTGCTCTCTACTTGACTATCTTCTATCCTACTCTTAGCCTTAGCTATTCGATTCCCATTATCATTACCATAACTGTAATTGCTCCTCAAGAGAGATGGCAAAACATCATTTGGAAACAAAATATCCCCTCAGATAATACACATGCTGTTCAGAGAGCATTTGGTTTGCCTTTGTGAGGAAAAGCCCTTCAATGGGAAAACCTGCCCAGTCAGAAATGCTTGCACAGTGTGAGAGTGATTAGTGCAGGAGCGATCACTTCTGCCTCATATTTTTTCTAAGTGTGAGATCACTGCAGTTTGAGATAGTTTGACATCAATGTGGATAATAATTAAATATTCTGTTTTAAAAATGAAGAGTTGATTTTCACCAGGAGGATATTTCAATAAGGTCAGTTGGGGGATGGCAATAAATAAACCAGCTTTTGTTCACAATTTACAAAATCTCTGTCACAATAACTTAGATTTGTAAGCATTTGTAAATTTAGTTTCCCCTGAGGGAAAAGTGGTATTCAAGGTCATTTCCCAGAGAGAGGACTTGGCTCTACTGCTTATATCAGTAAGCATTGATTCAGTTTGAAGGAGCTCTTTGGATTTACACCTCCAAAAGTCCTGCTCAGGAGATGACTTTGAGACATCTTTAACTGTAACCTTTTCTGTTTGCCTCAAAAACCACATGGTTCAGATGTTGAAATTTGGTGTCCTCTCTGCCCTGCACAGAAAGCAAACACATCACTTCACACTTTGCTAAGTGAAAAGCTGTGCCCAATGATCCTTGACTAAAGCCTACCCTCTGCTCCATTGGTCTTTGGCTAAAGCATACCACCCACACCACATTGCTGCCTGTCTGCCACTTACTCCTTCAGCAGCAATCAGCAGATAGAGGCTGCCCAGTCCTGAAATCCAGCTATGAGTAATGTCTGTCTTACTGCCTGTAAGCTTGTTCTTGTAGTCTCAACTTTCTGACCATCAGAAAGCACCACAAACCAGAGATCTGATTTGTGGAGGTATGAAGAGCTGCATAGGATTCCTAGGCTCCCACACAGTTTTAAGGGTTACAATAAAGAGCATTCTCTTATTGAGTCTGGACAGAAAGGTCATGCACCTGAAGAACCTGACTGGGAAGATGACTGATGGCTGTCTTCTTAGAATGGTTCCTAAGCCATTTTCTTTTCTGAGAGGATGGGATCTGCTGAAATGCACCAATTTCCTATGATAAACCCTCAGCACAAAGAGGATGGGATCTGCTGAAATGCGTCAATTTCCTATGATAAACCCTCAGCACAGCCCAAGGCAGTGACAGACTCCCTGAGCTAGTTGAATTTTCAAGTGTTTGTGTGCCTGGGGAGAGAAGGTTAAACATTTTTCATGGTATGTTAGGCAAGGAAAAAATTATCAGGAGATAATCAAGAATTATTTCTTACACATGCAAAACTGGATCCAAGTTCTGTTAACTCCTGTAACAAGGAAAGTGTAGTTCTCTGTCTTTCTAAGACACTTGCATAGATCTAACAGCCATGGAATAAGCAAGGTATATGTTCATCAAACTGAATTTACAAATCAGTGGGGATAAGGGGAAACAACCCAGGTCCAGATTTTCTTGAAGAAGACTAAACCCTAACTTTTCTGTCTTACCTTTTCCCAATTTTATCACAAAAGTCACTCAGCTTGCTTTATGTTTTCCTAGAAACTGTTTTTATGTTGTCACAGTCAAAATGAATTTCAGATTTCATGAACTTCCTTTCACCTAATTAGACGGTAGAGGTTCTAGAAAGATATTCTTTTTATCCTGGAATGGAAAGTTGTAAGTATCAGCTTCAGAGAATGCTATGATTCCTGAAGAAATCTGAGTGGAGCTGATTGATTTGGAAATGCTGAGTATTAGCAGTGTCATAGTCGTACTATGCCTTGTACCTGTTTTGCAAGTGGAAAAGGCAGTGGTGGAGATTTTTTTTTTTTTTTCTGGAAGGTTTGACAGGAGAAAACTCTAAATGCAACTTTTCTAAGAGTTCAATGATTGTAGCATGGGGAATGCAGATGAGGGAGAAAAGGTTGTACCCTCAGCTTTTTTTAGCTTGGATCTGCTGACAGTAAGTGAGGAGTATAAATAAACATGGTGTAAACAGGGAAGCAGAGTAGGAATTGCCTCTGGAGGAGGAGCTTGGCAGAAATCCCAGCCAGAGACTATTTGAACTGATTGACTGTGCAGCTGAAACCTGAATTAACACTATTAATGAACCCTCGATGAGAAAGCTGTTCTTGGGGACAGCACTGACTAACCTGCATTTTAAACCTACAATGCACTTCTGCAAAGCTTTCTGTCTTCGTTGGTCTCCTGATAATTTTTTCCTTGCCTAACATACCATGAAAAATGTTTAACCCTCTCTCCCCAAACACACACACTTGAAAATTCAGAGAGCCTCCTGAAGTTCTTTCTCCCAAACTAGATGTCTTGTTCAGCTTTCTGAAGCCACTTGAGAGTTTAAGTGCTTACATGTGGAAGTGGATTTTCAGCTCTGCCAGGTGTTAGTGTGTTGGAAGTGTGGGGTGGAGATGTTTGCACTCTCTCATCACCGGGTGCATCCTCCCCATGTTGGGGAACAGTTGTACAAAGCGACCTCTTTGTAACAGAGGAGCTCATTTAATTTTAGCAGTTGCTCACATGCAACAAAGCCAAGTGTGGCTCCTGGGGAATTCTGTTGACTTCAGTAGATTTACCGTGGTGTAAATCAGGAGCCAAGTGACAGAAGAAGCCCATATGTTCTCCTGGAGTGCTGATTACAGGGGAAAGGAGCTGGATCAGAAGAAAATGATTGCACCCAGATTGTTTTCAGTGCTTTAATGACTAGCTTAAGGCAGCAAATAAAAACAGAATCAGAGGTGATTTATATTTATGCTGAAATCTAAACAGGTCTGGCCCTAGGCATTTACATTTGTCCCTGTCTAACACTGTGGCTGCCTTCAGACCTCTTGAACTGCAAGAACTGCTGAAAGAGTGAAGTGAAAGCTACTTGTATGTCAGTGTCAAGACTCTTGGAGACAACATAAGGGGCAGGAGTGGGTATATGTATGGGAAGAATTGGGTGGCAGAGGAAGAATATTATATTTGCCGGGAAAATGCTGCTGTTCATGGGAAATACTACTTTTTTGTTGGGTTTTGTTT
>NW_008682931.1:0-20177 GCF_000695815.1 Acanthisitta chloris
TCCCCGAACACACCGCTCTCCGAAGTTGCAGCTCCGTCCCTTTTTTAAAGCCGTGTCCTACTTTGTATTGGCAGGTGAACAAGCCTGAAAATGGATATTACAGCTTTTTATGATATAATATCCCTCTAATTGGTGCTTCATAGGGCCGTGTCTGAATTCTTTTCAATTAAGCCCTAAACTACAGTAACTGTTTCTCTCGGTACATGCTGGAAAAGCCATTCACGAGAGAGACGACTGGTACTGCACAATTTCAAAGTACCTTTAATGTGTCAAAAATGTTTTGTGAAGAAAGCAACACTGTAAATGCAATCACCTACATTGGTGTCCCCATTGTTAAGCGTGAGCCAAAGTATTGCTAATTGTCCTGCGTTTTAGCTGGGTTTTTAGAGCATTATGTAGTAAGTACACCGAAGGGTCAATTTGTGAAGTGAAATACTTAGCATGCAAAGCGTAATACAAGATGCTGTGTAATACTTGACCTCTCAGCATAATAAATGTAGCAGTGAAACGCTGTGCATTCAGGATTCGCTGAATAGAGCCTCCGCAGAGGAACAAAACCAGAAAATGTTCTCTTCATTCCTCTTTTTTTTTTTTTTCACTAAGCGAAAATTATTCTTTATAATGGCCATTGCAGCAATTAGCCAGCATTTGGGGAGAATAAATGTGCAGAAATAGCAATTTCTTATTTTAAATGAGATTTTTGTATGGAGCCTGCAAATTACTTGGAGGTATATGAATAATTGTTGCCTTAGTTTTATGCTACAGAATAGGGTGTGGGTGGGTATAAAGATTTCCTATTTGCAGTTAAATGTTTAGACATTTTATTATTTTAATTTTGCTCTCAGTCTGTCTCGATTGACCCTGCTTTCCCCACTGATCATTTCATGTATGCCAGGAAGCAACTACTCAGATGATGGAAGCTTTCCAATTAGAGCTTTATGGTTTGTGTGTGTGTTTGGGGGTGGTGGTGTCGCTCCTTTTTTTTTTTTTTTTTTTTTTTTTTTTTTTTTGTGTTTTACTTCATTTTTATGAATGTGACATGCAAGTGCAATCAGGTTTTACTCTGGAAGCTACTACGGTGTTTTGAATTTTGCCTGCTAAATCAAAACATTTTAAGAATGTAGCATATTTGATGGGCACTTCTCATTATCCTCTAGAATGGTAAACCTAATTGGAGCTTTATTTACACATTTTAAAGGTTTTGTGCTCTGAAAAGAGAGATGCAAAATTCTTTCTCTTGGGCCTTCCAGATTCCTGCATTGAGTTTTAAGTGGATTGAAATTTTTGTTCTTCACTTGCTAACGTGGGAGAAGTCTTGTGAATATGAAATTAAAACACTTTCAGGGGAAGCATGGGAAGTTCTGACAGCTAGAACCTATTAGGAACAGTTTGTTTCAGAAGAATTAATAAGCTTCATCGTGCATTTCACTAAAGCAGTGCTGGAAGTTTATACCCTGAATATTGGAACTTCCAGTATAACTCTCTAAACATTTGACCAAGAAAAAAGCTTGGATAATTCATTTAGAATCTGTGACTTTGCTTACTTGATTTAAAACTTTTCCTCTGCTGTGTGAGTTTTCTCCCTGCACTCTTATTTCCTCTTAGCCACCTATTCTTCCTTCTTTAAAGTGCACATTAGCAGGATTGCTACTGGAAAGTGTGACTTCTTGGGCAGTGAAATTACACAGTCTGAAGACAAACACTGTCCTCTTACCCAGTTTGTAAAACTGAATAGCCTCAGAAAATAAGGATTCTTTCACAGAACTTGTTCCTGTTCATATATTGATAGCAAATATTGTCTACAATTTTTATGTCTTAGTAATGTTTGTGGCTTTTAAATTTTATTTTATTTTTAAAAAATAAATATAGTTTCTTTTTGATTATATGAAACAATGGGTTAAAATTAAAGATGCAATCTTGTTACCTTGTTTAGGCCTGACCCTGCAGTCAGTGTGTGTTTCAAAACTCCTTCCACTTCATTAAGGTGTCTTGTCTGCAGGGAATTTTGGTTGCAGTCCTGAGCTAAAGCTAGCTGCAATCAGTTTATATTTCATATATCTTTAGAAGGAATTACTAGAAAATAAAATTTGCTGGTGACCATAAGAAACACACTCACATCATATCCTGTATTAAAGAGTCATACTCTTTTTAATAATCTTTCTTTTTTTCTTCTCCTCTACCATCTTTTTGTAATGGATCTTTTGGATAGAAGATGAATAACTAGCCAACAAATTGAGTAGAACATAAGTAGAAATTACCAATGAGCAAAGCCACAGTTTTAGATCTTCATCAGCTTCTAGAATGAATGCCCCTCCTGTCCCTGGAGCATGATCCCCAGCCCTGGCTCCTGTGTGTCAGGGTCTCAAGACATCTCTCATGCAGTGTCCTTATTTCTGTCTCCTGTGAATTCCCAGGCATGCTGGGAATCTGTTCAGATTTCAGTGCTCTGGCTGATGAAAACATAACTGCTGTGCACTTGCAATAGTCTAACATTACACAGAGAAGAATGAGTTAAGCCTGCTGCAGTCTGTGGCCATAGTGACTATGTACTATTTTGTATTTAATTTGTAATTAAGCAGAGTATGGATATCATCATCCTGCACTGCTTCCCCACATCATCACCTAATATCATCTGTCCACAGAGAAAGAACATTCAGCCAGTGAGACTTGTTGGTTTGGTTTGCTATATTTGTTTATAGCTTATTCAAAATACTAAATTTAGAGTTAAGACAAGTAGGGCTATGCACAGGTGCTGAAAGTTTGCTGTCAGACACCACTTGCACAGCCCAAGTTGAACCACAGACCATTCATGTGAAAGTATTAAGTTGCCTGACCTGAAGTGAGCTGTCACAAATTTAAGTATGACAAAAAAACCATGACTAAAGCATTGCTATTAGTGCTGTAGACAGATTTTTTTTCTCTTAACTTCCTCAAGGACAGTAAAAACAGATTCCATGAGTTTGTGTGCTGGTGGAAGCATAGGCTCCACATCAGTGATGGTAATAATGTACTGTACTGCAGTGTCGTATTTGCCATGTATTTTTGACAGCCTGATGTGCTCTCTGTCTACCATAATATTTTCTGTGCAAGTTCGGATCATCTTTGTACTTTTGAAAGAACCTTATCTACAACAGATTCATCCATTCTAACTCAAACTTTGTACTCATTTGAGTACCAATGTGTTCTCATTTGAGCTGGAGAGTGGTGGCTGTTTAGCCTTCACTAAGTTTGCAGTTCTCACATTGCATGAAAACTAGAAAAAAATCTTTGGCTAGGTTGTCTGCTGAACTATATTCTCTGAAGTTAGTTACATTGCACCAGAAAAGTGCTCAAATCCCAGAAATTTATGACTGAAAAATAAAAATTCTGGCTGTCTCAATGGAATCTATAGGACTAGCTTCTAGCTTCCAACCATGATAAGATATTAGATGGAATGAGAGTTATTTGCTATGTGAGCTATATGCCATTCAGTTTTTTCAAGGTATACATAATTAAATTAAAGAAAACTTGTCTTAGCAGGAGATAGAGAAGACAGCAGACTCAGTAAATTATTCAAAATTCCCCAGCATGCTTAAAACTTCCACAATTCAAAATGTAAATTCCAAAGATCAAAGGATAATTATAGCACACATCACAAATGAATGCAGTATACCTTCTGTATTTTGCTTTTGTCTTTGCCAGTTGCTGGGGAGTGTGATGGTCACTGGCTGGACTAGAGTACTCATGGATAGTCTGTTGCATTGAAATAAAAAGGTCAACTCATTTTCCATTATCCAGTCATGACTAGTGTCTTCATAATAATAGCTGTAAACAAAAAATCTGTATTTTGTGCTAGTTGCACACAAAGTGCTCCCAGTTAACATGTTTTTAATATATATATTGTAAAAGCTCCAGTATGAAGAGGAAATTTGTAATGGATTTTTGTTTCTTCCAACTTTGGAAAAGCACAGCGGAGCAACAGAGAACACGCCACTTCCTCGACATCTTTGCTCCCTTGTGCCTCTTAGTCTTTAATGTGGTATAGTAAAGGACTATTAAAAGCACCTATTTTCAAATCAGTCTGTGTATCTAGGAAAGCCAAGGGCTTAGCCAAAGCAAAGCTACACCCTTAGCTAAAGCCCTGAGAGACATCAGTAGTATTGTTTGGCCGAAGAAACATGTGAAGGAAATGCATTTTTTGTCTACCTCAGTTTGTCCTGCCTTAGTACATTTATGACAATATTACTTATACATTTCAGTGTTTAAATGGTTATTTCTCTTTTTTAAATAGTTAAACAAACCTAAACTAATCTAAACAATAGTCAGCCAAAGTCCTTGAATTTGGTAGATGCTTCCAGATATGATGTCACTAATAATTTCTTGATCCAAAAGCAACCAAAAATAAAATTCTGTATCTTTGCTGCTTCATAGGTAACACTGACAATCTTCAGAGACACAGGAAGCTTAGAATTGATGCAGAGACAAACAATAGCTTGACATGATGTTTAGCAATGCATATACAACCAAAAGATGGGCACCTAATTCATTGTATAGACCTGATTTTCAAAGTAAACACATGATTCTTGCCACTCAAAAAAAAATTTTATTGCCACATATATATGTAGGTGTCTCATTTTAGGCAACTTCTCATCTATTTGTATATGCTTACCCATTTATAGAAAGAGAGAACTAAGTCCTCTACTGACATCAGTTTATTTGCTAGGAAAAAAACCCAAACCCTCTTCAGCTGTGATAAGACACATCTGTCTATCTGGTAAATTAAATTCTGCATCCTTCCAAAGACGGTCAAGGATGAAAGTGGTCAAGCATTGTTTGATAATATGATATGTTTAAAAAATGACTTAGCAAACAGAAATAGTTTTCCTTATATTCCATCTAGTAATTTTTTTACAATTCAAAAAATTATTTGATTCAGTGTGCTCTATTCAGTAGTGGCTCCTGCTTCTATAAAACAGAGTTATGGCTGGCAGGCAAGATGGTGTTCTTTGGTTCATTATCTTACTGCTTGATGTTAATGAGGAATTTTAAATGTAGAGAGATAAAAAGGCAGCTTTGCTATTGCTGTCCACACTTGCCTCCCTTCAGCATTCTTGCAGATTCATCCTCAGGTATAACTCTTCTCCACAAACAAACATCATACACATGGTGAATTAAGAGACTGAATCAAGTATTCCATTCAGAAAAATAACCCATATGCAGTGATCTCCTAAGTCTTTCACTTAAGCAGATCCATAGTGTAAAGGAGTGTTATTGATGGTGTACTTAACAGATTCAATTCAAATTTTCAGAAAAAAATGTCTAAACAGGTGTCGGAAAATGGCTTAACAGAGCATTAACCTGGCCTTCAGAGATAACTAAAGGATGTGTATTTTGCAAGACAGGATGGAGGGTTGGGAAAATATCAGGATGAAACAAGTTAAGGAAGAACCCCCTGGCTTGTCTTGTGTCTTCTACTGATTTTCCTCCCTGCAAGTTCTTAGAATATTTTTCAATCTGTTGAACTGTAAATTGGTTGATCTTTCACAAGTTATGGAAGACTCAATCAGTGCAGGTAATTTTAACTTAGTCTTACTTTCAGATGTTTTAATACCATATGTGATATTTTCTTTAACATTTCTGTTAAGTCCAAATATAGGCCAGATAGTTCTATGGGAAATATGAGTACTTTTACCAGAGGTCAAATTTTACTACAATTGTATGTTGTCAGGTCTGTATGAAACCAGCAGGAAATGTATCTGTATGGCTGAGAATGGAATTAGCTCCAAGACTGGGTATGTCTGGTCAAAGTAGAAAAATCTTCCGAATGTTAATGTATGTAAGAAAAAAAAAGAAATTACTTAGACACACATAAAGAAGCAATCATATTAGCTTTAAACTGTCAGTAAAATGAAAAAAAAAAAAAAGCAACAACTATAGAGCAATACATGCAATAAATTAAATGTGAAAAAAAATCAAAAGTATTCAAAGATGATGTTATAAAATGGCCCAAGATAAACAGAAGACAACTGAAAATTAGGGTAGTTTTGTTTGCCTTGTCACGATAAACATAAGATATATGAAAGTTTCCCCTTTCCATCTTCTCTCTTCTTTTTGTGGAGCATGATAAAGATCTTTATCCAGGCTTTATCTGTGAATTTGTTGATGAATCCTAAAATTATAAATGAGTGAGATCTGGGTTTTGAATGAGATCTGGCTTTGGGCTGAGATCAAATGAAACCATTGATTTACCATTAATTCAGTAGAAACATATAAACAAGGACAGGTTCATTCACTAGAATCTGTGTATATATGAATCTTGACAAACTATCCAGGACTACTGAATTTTTAATGAGATCAAATCTGAGCAAGTTCCCTTTGGCTGTAGTATTTCATATAACTTCAAAATACTATTCTGTTTCCCCATATATATGTATGTATGTATGTATGTATGTATAGATAGATAGATAGATAGATAGATAGATAGATAGATAGATAGATGTACATGTGCATTTATACCAAAATTCTCAAATATGTTTCTTCATGCAGTGATAACTTTGAATCTCTGAAGAGGGCTGTATGGGACATAGCAGTCATTATACATAAATAGAAAAAAAATGGTTATATATGTAATACTACCTTTCGATGTATTAATTCACATAATGGAATTCATTAATAGATTTGAAGAAAAACTGAAGTCTGGTGTTTTGGTTATGTAATTTTTAACATTTAAAGATAATGAGTATAATAGTCTGTTAGACTGAATTGGAACTTTGACCTAACGCAATAGGATTCAAAGCTGTGTTTCACTTTTACAGCTACTAAAGAGCCTGAACTTTAACGTAAGTGTTTTTACTATGAAACAGTAAGCATTGCATGGGTTAATTAGCTGTAGACTTCATTTTCCTCATATATTTCATTTGGAAAGCAAAAATTAAGGATCAAGAATTAATTAGCTATGTACAAACTATGAAAAATTGTTGAGGCAAGTGCTGTCTTGGTAATTCATTACTATATTTAGACATTGTAATGATTAGATTTTAAAAGAAACAAGCTTAATTAGAACATTTTTCCAAAGTCACACAGAGGTCAGAGATGACAGCGACCTTATGTAAAATGGAGACTAAATATCTGCTATTCTGCACATTGTATGGAACTGGTACAGTAAGGCTAAAGCCTTTTCCTGTTCAATGAGTTGGAATTAAACATGCTAATTTGAGATCTCCTTCAAGTATTTTATTTAACTACTTTGGCCTTTAATTCCTTTATGTTGCATCATTTAATGTAATGTTATTTATATATACGAAGCACGTTATTAACTAATGTGCAAAAATCTAAAGTACAGATTTTATGTAATGGGCTAATTACAGGACTTTAAAGCCACCTACTGAGTTTTGCTAAGCTTAACAACAGGTTCACTGAACTGGATAAATTTATTCAAACTTGTGGAAATGAACCCCATTCTATGTGCAACCGTACTGGGAAAACACACAAATTATACCTCAATACCAGTTTAATGGGTCAAACAGTGAACCTGAATACCAAACTTATCTACATCTTGCAACAGCAGAGAAGCTATAGGCCCTGGGTGCGAAGAGGAAGTGCTCATTCATAGTTTCTTCCTCAAGTTTATAAATAACTCACTCAGTATATTGGATGACCCAGATTTTCAGTGTATGTAGAGTTGGCTTAATTCTTCTTATGGTGGTCTTTGAAGATGTGATTTTAAAGCACCATATGTTTGTCATACACATACACCTACTAGACGCACGTTCCATTTATTTATTTATTTATTTATTTATTTATTTACCTATTTATTTACTTATTTACTTATTTACTTATTTATTTATTTGAATATGCTGTTAGAACTGAGTTTACTTCAATCAGTCATTTCACATACATCCATTTGGTCTGAATTTCATCTAAATTGTATGCTTGTAAATTGGGTCAAATTTAATCAAAGTTCATCAACTGGATCTTTGTCAAAATGGAATGAAATCAGAGTCATGCCAAAATAAATCTGTTATTTCTATACTCTAAGGTAGCATTAAACTTTTGGCTTCATTATCTGAAGAGTCTAGAGGAGGCTTAGGTTTACTACTTACAGTTTAAAGTTTCACAGATATTCACAAGGCTTTTACTTTCCTTGGATATTCAAAGTTACTTCATTGCTTTCCATCAAGTTAGATTTACCCCAGTGGAATTCAGCAAACTATGTCCCCTAGTAATCCTTCTTTTTTCCCCCAACTTTGAACAGTATTCAAATAAAAGCAAAACGAAATGGCCAGCTTTCATATTCTAGCCATAAGCTGTCCTTCAAAAATACAAAGTAGTTTGCTATTTTGAACACCACTGTAGTCTAAGGTTCATATGTGATTTTTTCATTTGCATTGTTCTTCAAAGTATCATGCAGATTATCTAATAAAAGTCTTTTCTCAGAAACTGACTATTCTGTTGCTGAGATTTTATGTATCTATATTCTGTTTTGGATAACTATGCATAATCTATTCAGTGCCTGACATTTGGGTCTTGATAGATACATTCAAGCATGTACTTTCAGGAATAATAATGCCAGTGCACTGTGTTCTACAATGTGTGCAATGAAAATGTGCCTCATAAAGCCCATAATTGTTGCTTAAGTTACAAAGATGATTTTTTTCCCAGTAAATGAGGAACAAGCCACATAATCTTGCTAACACTATATGCCCAGGAAAGAAGAGTTTAAATAAGAAATGCATAAATTTAGCAGACTGCTGTAACAAATGAAATGGTGTAGCATTGAAAACATTTGAGGCAATTAATCAATGCTGTGTTTGCACATATCATTAAATATATTATACTAAGTTTAGATTTGATTTCTATGCTTCTTTTATAAAGAGTTAAAAGAAAATACATTTGAATTCATGCTGATACTGAAAACATGCTCCTAGCTCCTAGTTTCTTGGATTTCGAATCATTTCCATTAACAAACAGCTATTTGCCCTCTAATAAAATATGTCATTATGCGTCATTCACATCACACAAAAGAATCACTGAAAAATCGCCCCAATGATGGCCAATAATTACACATTTTGCTCCTGCACGAGCAATGAAGAAATCTGTTCATTGGAGAAAGCAGGTGCTGGGGCATCATGCTAATAGTCAATGTGTGCCACAGTAATTAGCCATTGCAATTGCTAAAATTAACAATTAGCTAACATGCAATTCTCTTTTTGCAGGCTGCAGTTTACTTTGTATAATCCTTGTATGTTCTTAGTAATTATTCTGACAGCTTATTATTTTTATTTTTTCTGGTTTGAACACAGCTTTAACATTTGAATCAGTCTACCCAAATGTTCAACAGGCAGTATGAAACAACTGCTTCACTAGGCAATTTCTAAGGAACAAATTTGTTTTTATTCTCAACTTTGTATTGTTCAAGAAATACACAATTCTTTTGTAGAGTAAGAACTTCTCATCTTATTTGAGAGCTTGGGACCACAGCGAAGGTAAAAGTATTTTTTTACAGTGGTAGAACATAGGATCATCCCAACTTTTTGGAAAAATTACTATGAATTGCTCTCTGCATTTGAGTTTCCAGTCATTGGTTCATGACCACTGATTGGCTGTGGAGCTGTTGGTGACAGTCTGTGGAAACTGGCAGGTCACAAAGTTCTAATTCTCTTTCTTACCACTGTCAGCTGAATAACACAAAAAGAATCATGGGTTATACCAATCTCTTGCTGATTTTCCTTTGAACATCTGGTGGTGTTATCCCTGGAGTTGTTTGATTTTCAAAG
Organism: Acanthisitta chloris; assembly: GCF_000695815.1. NCBI lineage: Eukaryota > Metazoa > Chordata > Aves > Passeriformes > Acanthisittidae > Acanthisitta > Acanthisitta chloris. The sequence continues at coordinate 9,756 of NW_008682931.1, forward strand.
GCCTTCATAATTCTACTAGGAATTCTTCAGAATCATCACTAGTGTCTGGTCCATATTGTAGAAATAAATAATAAAAAAAAAAATCCCACCAAAAAACCGAACCCAACCTTACCATAATGGTAAGGACTAACATGCACAAGTTAATGGTATGCCCTCATCTTGAATACTGTATGTTAGGCTTGCAAACCACACGAAAAGACAGTAACTGTAGCCACAGAAAATATATTCAGCAAGGATGAGCAATGGTGTGAAATGGCATTTGAATTTGGAAAAACTAAACAGACTGATTAGTATGGAAAAAATGACTGACTGGTATATAGTACTGGCTTATACTTTTATAGGTGGTGTGGAGAAAGCAAGTGAAGAAAACTACTTGTATCTTCTTCAAAAATAGTTGGGGTACCCAACCAAATTAAGAGACATCCAATAAAATCACCCAGTTTAAAAGGCTCAAAAACAATGACTTTTTTCTATGGTGCATAATTAAGCTGTGGAACTCATCGCCACAGAAGGACATGGGGGCAAATGGCTGAACAGGCTGAAGAAGAAATGTCTGGATTCACAGTAGGTAGGTCCCCAGGAGTACTCATGATTTGCTCAAAAGTCTCTGCAGCTGTCAGGATATGCAACTGTACAGCAAGGAAAGCTCTTTCCACACATACATGGCTTTTGCTTGAAGGTCTTATACCTCATTCTAAGTCAATGTTAAAGAGAGGCTTCCAGAGATAGTTGAAACTTTGGTTTGACCTGCTCTAGTAATCTTTTGTTTAGCAATGCAGGCTGTATGAAAATCTCAGTAATGTGCTACAGCAAAGATGCCAAAGAGTTGTATTTTTCCCCCTCTATATTCAGGTCTAAATTCAGCTCACATATAACTCTGTGTAACTCAGTTGAAGTCAATGAAGATTGAAGTATTTGCATAGACAGATCATACTCTGCATGTTTAGCTTTGGAATTTTTTTGGTATTTGTAGATACGTAGAGATAACTGGACCCACTGAAAACACTGGTAACTTGCTAACCAAAAGGGCCATATTCTTCTCCAGGGAAGCCAGTGGAATTCTTCAAAATTTTATAGGTGTAACTAAGCAGATAGTAAGGCTTGGGGAATTTACGTAGTCTTCCGTAATCAGTGTGGCATCTGTAGCTGGCATGAAAGCAAGACCAGTTTTTTAAACAGTTCTTTAAAGCTCCTCCATGTTTTAAAAATATTTCAAAATGTGGTTTTCTTCTGTGCATACTAACCAGCAAAGCCATGTTAGAGAGAAGTAATCTGTCTCAGCAACTGTAGTTATTGACCTTATTTTTTAATAAAAAAGCTCAACACAGATGGAGTCAGAAAGCAGCAACAAAACCATTCGTCAAGATCAGTGTGATTTTCCCAAAGAAGATGAAGTGAGGTAGGAGAGAGAGAAAAACATATGGAGTCTAAGCTTTTAGTTAATGGTAGAAAGATCCGTTACAAGAGTAAGGACCTCAGTCAGGCATGTTTTTGATGTACCAGCACACTAGGCTCAGTAGTTCTGTGACTTCCATGCAGTATTACAATCAGTGATGGAAAACAACTAATGAAAATGATAATGGAAAAGGCATAGCTATCTGTTATTTAAGGTAATATTCTTGATGACCATAACCTCTGTGGACTTCAGTGAAAATATTTTCATATACATCAGCCAAGAAGCTGAAGTCTATAGCCTCAGAAAGAATTAGCCACTCATGGGGGGTTTAAGTATCTACATCAAAGGGGGAAATCCTCAAAGTTTCTGTCTTAAAGCCACAGGCACTTAAAGCCGATAGCAATTTAAATTTTAACTGGGAAAAAAGTCTGTGCATGTCTGGATTGCTATTTGTATCATGATAAGAAGACTCTTTCTGCTGTCAATAATAAGCAGTCGTGATAAGCTGAGGTTCTCAGTGGCCCATGAGATAGGTATATCCTGCCTGCATCCTCTGTGGGGCAGGCTGCAGTACACAGCAGTGTGTGTGACTAACTCTGTTAGTCAGGGCTGATGAAAGTTCACAAACTTACATTTCAGCTTTACCCACAGAATAAGAAGGACTTAAATTAAGATACTGAGTGATGTGTTGGGTAGCTGAGGCATTGATACACACTTATTTTTGTTGCTTCTGATATCAAAGTAGAAGACTGTGTCACAACTGCTGGTTTTCTTCCTGGTACAATTTTTTCCAGTCTGGTTCACTGGTTCACCAGGAGATGTGTATCAGAGACAAAAAATCCTTGAATAGGTGCTGGCCTTTGAATATGGATTCCATAGGTAAAAGTCCGTTGTCTGTACATTTTCACAGGTGCTTCTAAAGGTTGGGAAACTTAGATAACTTGAAAAGAGAAGACTCTTAGGTCTTCAATAAATTGTTCCTGTTGGATAAACTACAGAAGCACTTTCAGGGTGAAGGAACTCAGGAGTTCAACCTGTGCAATTAAATCCTAAGTGCTAAGCTCATCTGTCATACTTCTCACAATCCTCTCTGTCCTAGCACATTTTCAATTCTTTTCTAAAAAGTGGAACACTCTCCATGGGGACATTGGCATTACTTCTTTTGTTGGGCTCAATGCCTTCCCTGGCTGCACAGAAATATGAGCACGTGCAGCTGTCTTTTGTACACAGCCCTTCATATGGTCAGAAGGGAGGTGTGCTCTTTGGCAACCAGGTTCTTTAATGTGTGCTAAGAGGCCAGAATCCTGGACTATCCCACAGCATATGCAACTTTGTGGACCCAAGCATAGAACTTGACTATTTGAACCCAAGAGAATAAGATTTAGAAGACGATTTAGGAAACAGAATTTCCTCAGTAAATCTCTCAACTAAACAGAAAAAAAATAATTCACTGGAGCACCCCAACTACATGATCACCTTACTGACAACAGCATGCTGGCTCTTGAATTCCTTAGTGAAGTATCTGTTAGCTGTGATGCACCCCATGGCCTTTGGTCCACAGCAAGCCCTACCACTAAAGTGAAAAACTAGAGTCGCTTCTGATAATTGTTTAATTGTTCACGTTCCACATTAGTTTGTTGAGAATGAAATGCAATACCTCAGTCTTGGTGGGAACAAAGGAGAGGAAATGAAAACCTGAAGCTTGCACAGCTAAAATATACATACATAGCGCTTAGAATATTTCCCTGAATTGGGGAAAATATATCATTTTAACACCGAAATCTACCTCTGTGTATATCTTATTGAAAGAGATCAGCTCAGATCATCTCCATTAAAGCCATCTCAAGTTTCTTCAACAGCACATGGTGGTCCAGATGATGGGCTATAGCATGCCATTTAGGAAGGTTCAAGTCATATGCTAGGATACTTGTTTCTATACTGCTCACATTTAGTCTAACCACTAATCTGATGTAAAGGTTGTAATTGGTTTATGCTTGGACTCTAATCTTGGTTCTCAGTAGCTACTGATAAAAGGAACATTTTCAAGCAGGCATGTCCACAGGAAAATATGAGTTTTGTTTTACTGAATCAAAGGCTGGGGGAAGTGAGGCTTGTTAATGTCTCAGCTCTCTTGAATAAACTCTGCAAGTTCCTCAAATCACTAGCCTCAACCATAACTGTTGAACGATTGCGCCGTCTTGCTCCCATCCCAGACTTCCTCCACCATATATAAGGCTTAAAATCCAAACACAGGGGAATTAAAATTTTCTGGTTTATTTTACTTTACAATTACATTAGATCATCCATATGGTATAAGCTATATTTAATAATTAATTTATTATGCACTTAAGTATTCCTTGGGCATGCTGATGTCATAAGATCATAGAATAAAGAAGGAAATAGATTGCAATCTGCTAAATTATAACAATTATTTTGGTATACATCTGGTATTTGGTATATATGTTCAATATACACTGGTTCAGCATTTTTGAATGGTGTAACAAAAATGAATTCCATAGGGCACCCTAAAATAGCAGTGACAATTTTAGAGCACTGTATTCTGTACCTCGTGTATACCTAATGGTTGCCAAACATGATACCAAAATATTTTTGTGGTTGCTGTTATTTTGTTTCCATTATGGAGACAATTTCTTATGTTTATAAGACCAAGGGCTTCATTAAGTTCAGTCTAGCAAAGTGTAGAGTTAATTTAATTAAAACATTTGGGATGACCTGAAATTCAGGATGAATTAAAGATAAGTCATAGTTATTCTATATCCCACTGCAAAAACTTTGAAATCAGCAACTTCCAGATTATGAAAGATCATGACTTACCAAGTTTAAAATTGATCTTTGGACTCAACTGGACATGACCAATGCTGTATCATAGTCCTTTTTAGAAAAAGAAATAAAAATCATCATGTACAGGCAATTTTCAGATAATAATCTTTATAACAAGTCATCAAAAGTACCAGTACAGCATTAGAAATTTCAAATCCTGGAACATGGGACAAAGTCTGGATTTTTGAGATTGCTCATTTGGTGCCACTGGTACTACCTGAAGCTTTAGGGCACTTAGAGCACTGCATGGTGGCTTACCTGGCAATGAAACTCCTGTTTCTTGTCTAAATAATGTATGGCTTCTCAAGAGACGAATCAAGAAAGCTGATGGACTCCCAGGCAAAAGCTTCTGAAAACCAATAAGAGGTTTACTGTTGACTTCAACAGGCTTTGGGTCAGGCTCAGGTCGAGATCTTCAGTTACATGAATGGTACATGGCTGATCCCTCTGAGATAGGAAGACAACACATAGTAAGGACATAAAATCAGGATTCCTTCGACCTTGCAAGTAATCTAAATGCCTGTATTTAATATCATTTGTACTGGCTCTCAACACAGAGGCACAAAATGCAAAGCTAAAATATCTACAGAACCAAGATCAATTATAGAACAAATAAGTCTGTTTTATTTTACCATGATACCTGCTAAAGATGTATGGATAACATTTAAAAGCTAAGAATATTAACAAATTTGGAATTAATTACACTTTAATATTTAACTACATTATAAAAAATTGTTCTGGGAAAGGAACAAAGCTGCTAATTAAATGGACACCCTTTTTTGCAAACCAAGATAGATTTAAAATGTGCATGATCTCCAGAATATATATGCTATGGAGTAAGTCTCTTGCAGCAAAAGGATAAATATATTGTAAGCTTCCTTATTTAAGATGCTGCTGTGTATAAACCGAAGCATATAAAACTATAGTATGTCTCCTTATGCAGAGACATATAATCAAACAAGAACAAATCTACTGCCAACCGCTTCATACTGTGTTGTGCTTTGATAGCAAAGGAAAGCCAAGTTTTTAGCCTGGGTCTAGCCTGACTCAGGCCGTAACTTGTGAGTCCTGCTATTCTAACCCTTTCTCTTGATCTGCTTTTCAGCATGTCTTAGAGTACACAGCTCAAAGCAGCAGGGGAGTTTCTTAGCAAAGGGCCACCCACTTGCATATTATTCCTTCCTTGCCTGTGACATGACACAAGAACAAAGTAGACATTAACCGCTACATTAAACCCAGAAGGAAAGTAATCAGTAACCTGTTATTCCCTTAATAAAGGGAAACACATGCAGTGTGAAATCCAGAAGACTAATCAATAGCCCCAGACAATGCAATGTGCCAAACAAATTGCAAATCAATTAGAATCCTTGTTTTCTTTGAAATGGTTCACTATACCTAAAGCAATTACTCGTTCATTAGACCTAATTTAACAGCATGACTGCCCTAGCAACAACTGGCAGCGTCTGGCTATCAAATGGAAGAATGGCAGCTTATTTCTGTCTGTCTGTGAATCTAATGCCAATCAAAAAAAATTGAATTCCTTTATATAAGACATCTTTTCATTAATGGATAAAATATTTTCTGCTAAGGAAGAATCAAGTATCATATTTGATTTTGTAGAGTTTGGTTTTATTAACTAAGTAAGGGAATAGACTTTGTATGAAGAAGTTCTTTATGTTTCAGCAAGTTGCAATACTAAGATATGCATGAAGGAGGGGAAGTTTTAGATCTCCTTCAATAAATCCTTTGGGATTTGGAAAAAATGTAAGTCCTATATATGTTTGCATCAGCTGTATGTTTACCACAATTGAAATGACACAATAAGATTAGCATGGTCCAGCACAGAACGACACAGATTTGTCAAATGGTCCATAATCCCTTTGATGGGCTCAGAGGGCATTCAGCATTTGATACAAACCCTCCCTATTGTCTTCCCTTGGCACTGGATCAGGCCTCTAATACCCTAACTACAGGTTTAAAGTGAGGGTTTTATATTTTGTTTCCTGCTCTATTCAGTGATATGGTAATAACATAGACATATGAGCCTTAAGAGATTTTTAAAAGAACTACAAGTTTTTATTATGCGTTCCTTTCCCTCCCCATAAAGCTCATACTCATGAAACCAATTTCTTCCTCTTCCTCTGTTGTGATGCACAAAAATCTTGCGATGAAGGGGATGTACCTAGAATGGGGTCAGTTGGCAGGAAACTAGCTCCAGGAGAGGGGACTAGCTGCCTTGCCATACTTCTAGCATATATATTTCTATTCTTATAGTGAATAAAGGCATATAGCAACATTACATACCTTTAGTGGTTGGTATCAGGGGTGTTTTCAGGACCTAAAGAAAGGTCCAGAGGTAGCTGGGACTTTTTATTTTTACTATTACTGGGGTAAGGTACTGCACTGGCAGGTACCCCAGGATAGTGCACTGGCAACCTGTCCAGGATTAAATCCACCACAATTTTGGCCTATAAACTTTAACCACTGGAGAAAAAAAGAAAATGTTCACCTAAAGGGTTATTTTTACTGGTCATGATTTGAAACCCTTATATTGTTTATTGACCTTTAAAGATGTGACATTCTTCTATAAAAATCCTTGTAAACTCTTCAGTGTATATTCATGTGCATATATAAAAATATATAGCCTAAATATATATATATAGCCTAAAATATATATAGCCTATACATGTATAGCCTAAATGTATATGTATATTTATAGCCTGAGCCTGAGTATATTTTTGTATTAATTGAAGTAATTTCTAGTTTCCAGCAGATAAAAAAACCCTTCAAAATTATTTTAGCCTTTAAACATTCTGGGGCTATATTTAGCGTCAAGTTGATTTAATTACTTTTAGAACAGCTGCTGTTACAGGGAGCTAGAGCTGTTAAAACTGACCATAAGTGCTTATCTAAAGATATTCAGCTTCAATGTTCAGTCTTGTCAGGCCTGCTAGATTTATTCTTCTGGGTCTTGCTATCTTTTCTGGTAGGGCAATACTCTCCCCCACTGCAGAGAGGATTAGTGAGATGATATTTTAATTCTGAGAGGAGAATATTTTTCTGGAAGTTTGTCTCTTATTTTGGGGGCAATCAAGGGCTGCTCAGGAGATGGAAATGTAGGAGGTAAGTGCAATAATCATAGAAGCATGATAAATAATCACAGTTCCATATTTTACCATATATACTTTTTCTGCATCTGCATGTATATGCATATTTGATGTTTTGCTGTAAATTCAGAGATGACTCACCATTCCTCAAATCTTATACAAACCCAAAGCAGCTGAGCTTTGTCTACTGGAATTTAATCTCATATTACAGACCCAAGCAATGCTCAGGGCTGCAACTTGGCCAGCAAGCACAAATATTGAGATCCTATCTGAAAAACTTGGCACCACTGAATCCAAGTATTCTTGAACCTTCTGGCCTTTTTGCAGGCCAGTCTTTTCCTTGGAGCACAGACTAAAGAGCCATGAAAAGCACCATAAAATCAACAAAATGTCATTAAAACTTTTCTGATGTTTTAATATAGACCTTACAGTTCACATATGCTATCCAATACTGAGCAGATGCTTAGCTTCTTAACATGGTAAGAAACCTGAAATAACTTTATAACTCTCAAATTGAAGTTCACAATAATTGCCTGCACAGGTTCTGCCAATATTTACAGTTTACTAAGAATTATTTTTAACACTTTACCACACATACATCAGTAGTTGAAATATGTTATTGTGTGACTGAAAAATTGGTTAAAATTTGTTGAAAGCACTTTGCCAGAAACGCTACCTTTTGACTGTTAGACCAAGTGCCATGAAGCACCTTGAAGCACCTTGAATTTAAGGAACATGAAATTTATCACAAATTACATATTAAATTCTGTCCTTCTCATTTTCAATAAAGTTCATGCCCTCACTTTGAAGAACACCTTGAACATATGTACATGTCCGTTTTTTTGGCAAAACAAAAGTAGGCAGTAAGCAATGGCCCTGTTATTCCTATGGCTGTATCTCCATAGGGCATATGTGACTTAAGACTATGTACCAGCATTCTGTTGTGCAGGTATGGCAACCTGAAATATGTCCTAAACTGGGTAGAATTTCTTCTTGTTCTGCCAGCATCTGAAACACAATAGAATCTGAAACTAGCCAAAGGACATCTTAATACTTGTAGCTGAAATATAATCATTGTGTGGCTGTTGTGAAATAACTAAACTTGGCATATGTAAATTGTGCCTTTTCATTTTGTGGGATCCCTTGCAGGTGAACTTCATATTTTTTTTGTATTTATCAGATTTCATACATTTACTAGATTTTAGCATTGATCTGCTTTGGAATTGAAGTCATCTGTAGGTGGTTCTGTCACTCTTAATTTTGCAGAGATCTTGAGGTAAAGCATGAGAATATCTGCCAACTGTCTCCACACCATGGCACCAGGATGAGGGACCTGCTTGTGGGCAGGTCTAGTCCTGAGTTCCTTTACCAGCCAGGCCATGACCTGACTGGTGGGAAACTCCACGTGAATGAAGTATGAATAAGTGAAACCCACTGTGTATTTATTTGATCTTGTGGGGATGTTTCTGTGTGCAGTGCCCTGACACCTAGTGGATCACATACAGGCCTTTCAAAAACCTCTGAGCAGATGACACTTTGGAGTTTTGTACATCATATAAAAGGGCAGAAGAATATATTGGTAAAGGTAATGAACATACCATATGGGAAAGCACCCATACACAGACATTAAAGTTCATTATTGCTGTTTCTTAACCTTCTAATAACATGTGATACCAATTTTACAAACTCAAGTAGGAACCAATACTTTTTACTCTGCAATTACATGTGTGTCATTAAGGGCTGTGGCAGACAAGCTGAAATGACTGCAGTATTTTTAGAGTTACTTCAAGCTCTCCGGGCTATACATATAGCAGGGTTTACTATTCCAGTTCCTGTGTCAGAGGTAACCACCCCTTTATCAGATGAATCAGAACAGAATATGTATTTGTGCCTCAGTACACATCTTAGTGCTCAGTATCTCAGCTTAGAACTACACATTGTTTCTGAAGACCAGATTCATTCCACCAGAATTTAGCTGCCTAAAAGTGAGGCACCTGAGCTGCCAGTCATTTAGGCTCCTTTTGCAGCTACTGAAGATAGAAAAGGAATTCCAGAGACTGTAAGATAATCGAGCCCCAAACTGTACACTTAATATTTAGATTAGTAGCAGATAGTGCTCATGATATTCACAGATTATCCATACATTTCCAATATATAATGTCTTACTTAGACTCAAGCATTTGACATTAGACCACAGCTTCCTTTGAAAAACAATACATCCCTGCTTGTGTTTAAAACATTATTTTTTTTTGGCAAGAACGTGGCTGTGGAGGATATAACTGGAATATCTTTGTGTCTTTCAAAATAAACATTTTCTCTAAGGACTTAATGGTAGTTGAGGACACTACTTTCAAATAACAAAGCATTTGTCATCTTTGTCTGCCTCTTACTTGTCTAGTTAAAGACAATTCAGTAGCCTCAGTAGTCACAGCTAAGTATCACTTTTCTCATTCATGCTCGGCAATGCAGGAAATGCAAGCGCACATAGGTGGCAATTGGATTTCTTTGTTGCCTGTTTATTACAAAGGTAATAGGGCTAGAAAGGATCTCAAGATGTCCTCACACTGATCTTCCAGCCTCAAGGCAGAATTGACTGTATCTTGAAGTTGATTAGGGAAGGAAATGTAATCTGTGTTTTGTGTTCTGGTAATTAAGCATTTTACAAAGATGTGGCTGTGGCTAATCTGAAGAATGACTATGCATATACATATGTATGCTGTGATGAGGCATCTCTCAATACAAGAAAAAACTGGTCCTAATAGAGCTGCACATGTTCCAGTCAATGCATACCTAACAGTTATATTGATAATGTATGAGTCAAAAGGGGATGGGATTCATCCTCTCATAGTGGCACTGGTTCAATAGTGAAAAAAACTTACTTCAGTGTCTCAATGAACATATGTAAAGAAGAATCCAGAGGGACAGAATAAAGAGCATTCAGAAAGAGACTTTACTCTTTAACACTTTCCATATAATTCCACTCTTTATAAAAGGCTGTTTTCAGCCTATTGAAAGGGCTTCTTCCAGGCTATTGACAGGGCGATGACAATCACCCAAATTATCCTGTTGAATTAATTC
>NW_008682931.1:20213-27648 GCF_000695815.1 Acanthisitta chloris
TGTAATTGGGCCTTGAATAGCAAAAAGTTCATATTTTTTCAAAGATTTTAGGGCACGATTCCTCTTATCTCTGTTGGAATCTTGATTTTAGTTAATATCATAGTGAGGCCACTCTGTCATCTTTGAAAGGCCAAAGAGATCAGGGGCATGTCCATGATTGACTGGAGAAGGGCAAATGCTGCATCCACCTTCAGAACAGGCTGAATGGTCAATCTGGGAAAGTACAAGTCTTATTTTGGTCTCCAGAACAATCACAGAATGAGCGCTCCTTGAATGCATATATGGGTGTATGAAGAAGGTGGTGATTGGAAAGTCACTGGTTTAAATCATGCTTTTCCCAATTGTTTTCTATGATGAAATGACTGGATCTGTAGATGAGGGGAATGCAATGGATGTAATTTATCTTGTCTTTAGCAAGGCTTTGGACAATCCTCCAATATTCTTGTATCCGAGGCAGAATGTTAGGGTCTAGATTGCTGGACAAATGACTGAGTAAATAATTGGTTGGGTGATCAAGTTCAGAAGGTAGTGATTAATGAGTCATGGTCTATCTGGAGGCTGGTAACAAACGGAGTACTACAGGGATCCTGTTAGCCACTTTTATCAATGATCTGAAGCAGATGGCAGAGTGCTGACTCATTGGGTGTGAGGTGACACCAAGCCAGCAGGACCACAGACCCAAGATGGACTGGAAGAAGAAGCCAGTGGGAACTTTATGAAATTCAGCAAAGACAAGTACAAAGTCCTCCCCCTGGGAAGAAAGAGCTCCTTGAAGCAGTACAGGCTGGTGGCTGCGAGGCTGAGGAGCAGCTCTGCTCTCCAGGGGAGCTGGTGATCTTCATGAGCAGTGAGCTGAATGCCAGCCCCAAATGTGTGCCCCTGTGCAAGAGCATCCAGGGCACAGAAGCACAGCCAGCAGACTGAAGAGAGTGATTATCCCCCTCTACTAAGTCCCCAGAGACCTCATCTAGACACTTTGTCCAGTTTTGGGTGCACCAGTGACAAGAAAGGTAATGATAAGCCAGAGGGAGTTCAGCAAAGTGCCACAGAGATGGTCAGGTGTTGTAGCACTTGCCCTGCCAGAAGAGGCTGTGGGACAACAGCCTGGAAAAGAGACAGCTTTGGAGGGATCTAACAGCAGCCCTCCAGTACTTGCAGGGTGGGCATTGCTTGTCTGGACTTACCTGTCAGCCTTACCTCCATAGCCTGTGGTATCAGCTGTGGGAAGGACAGCTTTCAGTCATGGTGGTGTCACAGGGAAAGTCATTCAGCTCTGTATAGAAGAAGCAGAATTTGGGTAGTGCTGCCACACAACCTAAATAATTGGTTGCAAAATCAATCAGTTAAACAGATCTGATTATAAAAACTATGTAATTTGAACTAACAAGCAATGAAGAAAATTTTGAACTAGTACACAGGGAGAGAGTACTTCCAGAAACATCAAGGTAAATTAAATCATAACAAATCCAGAGTAGTCACCAACTTAGGACACTGCAAATCCTCACTTTAAAAGATTTCATGTGCATTCCAAAGTCTTCAGTTTTATTTTTAATCTTCCTGGGTTCACAGCAAGTAATAGAAATTAGGGGCACTTAGTAATTCACAGAAGCTCCCCAAAAATTTGAAGGATTGGCACAACTGCAAACTCTTTGAGAGATTTTGGGCATCTGGGCAGAGATTCTTGGTCTCTTGCCCAGGGCAGGAGTAATTAGAAAGCTTTAGAAATTTATAATCCGTATTCCAAGTATAAACCATATGACCATCCACCATAAAAATTACTGTACTATAAAAAAAAGTAATATATTTACTTAAGACAAAGCAAGATCATATCTTGTTCTGTGTTTGTGATGTTTCCAGAGTATTTGGGCCCTAAATACCTACTTGGCATCTTCATTGTTATTGCAATAAAAATTATAACAATATAAGGCAGTTAACTCCAGATACTTGAATAAGAAGTGAACAATCATTTCAGTCTAATGAAAATAGTTCAAACTAATACAGATTACATCTGAGAACAACAGATAAAAGTAGTTGACAAATCTACTCACATAAAGAAAAATCAGTTTAGAACAGCTATTGCATTTTATATTCTTATTAGGAAAGAATTTTACTGTTTTCACAAGTGTGTGCCTACACATAGATGTATGAATAAATGATCTGTAACAATGAGGAACCTCAGTGCAGCTGAAAAGATTACATAAACTTTTTTCCTAAGATTTTAAATTTGCATATACTTTTTCAAAATCTGTGCATATTTGTATTAACAAATTATTAATTATCTTTTACAAAATTGTTTAGAAAAATATGTTCAAGCTTTTGAGTGCAACTAACATTTTTGTAAAATGGTGCATATATAGAAGTTCAGGCAAGCAACTTCTCTGCCACTGTTTTTAAAAATGTTGCTCTATCATTGGTTATTGATGAACGAGTTTATTATGAATTTTTAAACTTGGTTTTGTGAATTTTCTTGTACCAGTAACATTACCTGAAAAACCTAAAATCGCTGTGAAAAATTCAGGCTGATTTAAGACAGCTGTCTTGTAGTAGATCCTGACTTTGAGGATCACTCAAAGGACATTGAAAGGAAGGAAAGGTTCAGTTGAGCATTATAGTGAAAACTAAGAAGCAGGGAGTTTGTAACATTTTGATTAAGATGGAAGGAATGAGGTTTTATGTATATGAAACCCTCTTTGTTTCCCTCTTAAGGGAATTATTCAAATTGTCCCCTAACTTACCTACAAAAAAAATAAAATTAGCTATTATAATAGCAAACTTTGAGAGATCCTCTCTCATTATAATTTTTCACATGCTGCCAAGACCACTCAGTCATTATTTATGACTAATGGTATTTATGGCACCTATCACTATACTTTAATGGTTTTTGCTAGCAAGAGACTCATCAAAAATGATTAAGGAGATTTTCTACGTGTGATATATTTCCCTTTACTGCAGCACATGCTTCAGAGACCTGATTACTGGTAAAGCACAGATAAAAGCTATAACAGAATGGTGGCCAAACAAGTGGAGCCTATAAAGTATGCACTCCTCTTTTGTTTGCTGCTATACAAAAAGTGAATAGACAAGCCCTTTTGCAAACTTGCAGAGGACCAACTTTTTCCCTACCCCCCACTCCTGGGAATAAGCCATTTTAATTATTGAAGTTTTTTTGTTTAATCTTCCACCAACAAGTAATATGAATATTTTATACAACACTGATGAATGCTTAACTAATACAGTTCTTCATACAAATGCAAACTTCCTTTTTACTGGCCTCTGGTGACTATGCATCTAGTGCCAGAGTGGCATCATTCAGCTCCAGTTGCTATAGCATTTTCAAGAACCTCTCTGTTCTTGTCATAAATTATCTTTAAGTGAAAAAAGCTCCAAGGAGGTCTGCAGCAAACTGTATCATATAATGGATTTCTAAGCTGTGGTAGAAAACACTCATCTTACTTATATTCTTCTACCATCGATTGTTTAGTGACCCTTCTTTGGGATACAGATGAGCAAAACCCTGAAAAATGTTTGTGTTGTCTTTCTCTTGTTGGCAGCCTGCAGCCTGCATGATCTAATAAATATTGGCAGGACCAAATGAAATAATATAGAAGAGCTTCTCTTCTTTAAAGTCCATAGACCAAGAGACTCTTGTCACTTGTTAATATCTCCATCAAACAGTGAAGTGTTAACATATGTGATACGACCACGCAATCAAGTAAGGACCGATTTGTTGACTAATTAAACCAACACAACAAGCTCTTTAGCACCTACAAGTGACAAGTTTAGAGCAGGCAAGTGGAAACTCTCAATTGAGTCCCCTTTTATGAGACTATCATGCCAAATTCAATTCTGACTGAGTAGTATTTGAATGTACTTGACTTCCACTATGTGCTGACATGCTTACAATAATTCATCATGTGTGACAATAGCCCAATATTAGAGATTTATGATATATACAAAACAGTTACAAATGAAATGTAGCCCTAACATGTGTCTGCTTTACTTATCCACAGCCTATTGATATTATAATTAATGGTCAATTACTTAGGGATAGAGAATAGAAAATAGTCATTACCAGTTTCAGTCATCATCTGTTTTTGGCAAATTCTGGAAGTAAATGAAACCATTTTCATAGTGTTTGGCGGTTGCTGGAAAGTACACTGTTGCTCACTGCAAGAAGGAATGGGTTTGCAATCTGTTGTACAGTTCTAGAGTTATTTTAGGATCATCATATTTATTTTATTATTACCATAATGTAGGCAAGTTTTAGAAAGTGTATCTGTGAAGAAGAAAATACAATGAACACTGCATGTGAATATTTTACAAAGATTGCTAGCACTGGCTAATTTTACACACCGACACACAAAGCTAACCCCCAAAGCAATTACAAAATGTAAATTCAAATTCCTTTCATTGAAAAAAAAAAAGCATGAAAGTGAGCACTTTCTGTTGATCTTTCACAGTTTTAGGTCCTGTCTTAATATTGGCAAGATGACTGTGAGTCTTAGTTCAGTTTAAGGGTGAGTTCAAGCTACTGGGAAAAAGGGATGTGAATCACTTTTGGATCACTGACTGTACAAATGATTATGAACATTTGCCTTTAACCTGAATATTTCAACTGAAACCAATGGGGCTATTCATATGCTAGAAATGATGGCTATATATATGTGTGTTGCAGTACGTAGGCCCTTGTGTTTAACAAGCAGCAACCAAAAGCACAGACCCTTTCAGGTTCTTGAAGTGATAACTCAAAGTTCAGCCTACTCCTCACTAAACTTTCAGCCATGAGGGGAAATTGAGGCTTTCCATGATGAGGAGAAATTCAGGTACTGAGGAAAGTATTTTCAGGGATCAACCAGCTGGTAGTCACCTTCCTAAGGTCCCAAGGAGCTGAATGTGTAGAGGGGATTCTCTCCTGGTTCACTTGTTGAATCCAGTTGGTGGGCCAGAGAAAAGGTGTCCCTCAGCTCAGGATCCTCAACTATAAGCCTTCCCTGGGTACATTCATAAATGAAGTACACTTAGAGGTCTGGTCTAGATGAACTACATCTTCTCTGACACAAAGGTTTTTCAAGTGTGGAGATGAGGTCAGGAAGACAAAAAATATGGAGCTCGGAACAAGCAGAAGTAACCTAACTAATGTTGCCATTTTAAAGACATATTTAATCACTGACATGGTGTGGAGTGCACCTTTTAAACAGATGGTTGTAGCAACACAAAAATACATGCAGTCTGATGGTTTGGGTGTTGGCATGTCTTTGCTTAAAATAAAAGGGGAAAATGAGAAGCCTTGAATTTATATCCAGCAAATTGCTCAGTTAATTTCAGGACTAATGTTTGCACAGTGCTTTGACATCATCAGTTGGAAGAACTGAAAAATGATTTTTTTCCGCTTCAGAAGCTGGCAGTGACAAAAGGAGTTCTTTCCAACCACAGGGGATAATAACTATAGTCATCTCATTTATATGTTACTGCTAAGAATCTATTACAAACTAAACTTTAAATATGAGTTTTTCTATGCCTTTTAGAGCATAAGGTTTTTCTGTAGATGTAAGTGTATTATTTCTCAGTATTACCAATTTACTTTAAAATTATATCTAAACAAATAAATATCTCAAATTCATCAAACATATAAAAATAAACTGTCAGAATATTATGCAATAAGGACATGGAATCTAGATAAGTACATTTTATTTCAGAAGTACAGTCATTCATAGTTGGGAAAGAAAAGCTTTGGTTCAGTTCTCATTGATACCAGTGCAAACAGAGAAGTAATATAATACTGAACTCATACAATTTAACTCCAGGTTTAACATTCAAATTCACTTAGATATTTTATTACCTAAAAACCTAAAAGCATTAAATGAAAATGCAATTATTTTAGTAACCTTAAAGGAGATGAGATTTTATAGACTTGTGTTGATATCTGCATCTCCAGAGGAATCAATGCAATTTTAACAAAAGAATTGTATCACATTGAGTTGTTTCATATAATGCCATTGAAATGAAAGAGGTTCACAAAGGGTTGATTAAATGTAAGTGGAAGAAACACAATGAGCAAAATTCATCGCTGGTGTAATTCTGTTGTCTCCTGCAGTTCCACCATGAATGGATAGGGCCCATGACAGTCTGAGCTTTTCCTGCACTCTGGCAACTGAATTAGCTGAATTAAAATCTTTTAAATGGTAAAAATCCCAATAGCCAAAAATCCAATCCCTGCCCCCTTATTATACAAACCAAATTGAATTAAAGAAAAATACACTGAAAGAATATTAAGAATTTGATTTGCCAGGACAAGAGCATATACAGAGGAAACTCCATCACTATGTGCACTGAGATCGATATTGATCTTGTAGGCCAAATTAGAAGTGTTTCAAATCAGTCTAAAGATACCATGTGCATGATAAAGCTACTGATATTATTGAAACAAATCCACCTTCATCTGTTTTCCTTTCTTTTTCTCGTATTTAGGGAAGCAGAGAACAGTGTCCATGACAGATGTTTAACTGGATTCTTAAAACTGTCCTTAAAGACATTTGTAAAGGAGAAGTCAGCAGCAACTACAGATAGTCATTATCTCACAGGGACATTTATTTTCTTTTCACATTTTACCACGTGTAAGATCCACCAGTTGCAGTAGCAGTTGAACAGATGGATCAGTAAAGAATATCTAACTACACTTCAGAGGATTTATGTTCACAGTGGCACACATATGTTTAATAAGTGAAGTGATTTTGAAATGCCCCTATACTAGAGCTTCTTGCACCCAGCCTATATTTATTGTGAAAATTAATATGCATTTCCCCTCCCAGGTACTTCAGAATTGTTCAAAGTTATATTTCTAAAGGGGCTTTCCCACTACTGAAATTTATCTAACTACTTCTTTCTATTTCATACAAAAGGCATAACCTACTTTTTTTGGAATAGAATTTTTTATTGGAATAGAATTTGCATGCTAACTCCATCGGCATGGTTTTGGTAATCACACAAATAGCTGCATTCAGTTATTTATTCATTTAGAAACTATAATTGGGAGACCAGAAAAGCTTCCAAAAGGAGAGAGAAGATACTAGGAAAAAGCCCCTTGAATTTATTTTAAAACAAAGATCTCTTAGTTTGTAGATAAATTATTGGATTTGGATGTAAAAGCCTCAGAGAAAAATAGTTCTATGAATAGCAGAATTAGGAAACCTGGTTCTATTGTCTCTATCCTGTGTTAGTTTGAAGTCTTGTGGCTTGATGGCTGATATCATCCCATGATCTCACTGGCAATAAGGACACTCATTTTGCACCCTCACCCAGCTGCATACTTTCATGTATCTCCTACTCAGCTTGAATCTGAAATCTCTCTTTCAAGAATTCCAACCTTTATGTATGGTTTCATTGAAATTAGACTACATATTGAGGAATTACTTAGGGGAGTGGGGAGCAGCAGGAA
>NW_008682931.1:27670-46435 GCF_000695815.1 Acanthisitta chloris
CATCAAAAAAAGCTAAAAATACCCTGTATCATTTTGGCTTCCATGACCTCCAAAAGTCCATTTCTTTCTCTGTTAATCAATATAGTTGATATGGACATATTTTAGGATTATTTTCAATCCACTGTTTAAAAAAGACTAAATATTACAGAAATTATTTAAAACATTTTCAGTATGCTATACAGATGTGTCCTGTGGAGTGGAAGAAAAAAAAGCTAAAAATACCCTGTATCATTTTGGCTTCCATGACCTCCAAAAGTCCATTTCTTTCTCTGTTAATCAATATAGTTGATATGGACATATTTTAGGATTATTTTCAATCCACTGTTTAAAAAAGACTAAATATTACAGAAATTATTTAAAACATTTTCAGTATGCTATACAGATGTGTCCTGTGGAGTGGAAGAGTTGCAAGACTAGAGCACATACAGGATGTCTTCTGGGTTTTTTTGTCTGGGATTTTATGCCAAGACTTTTTGTGTTCTCAGGATAATCTTGGGGCATATCTGGATAAGAATCAATAATTTATAGGATCATAGCTGAAAGGTCATAGTTTTGCAAGTACAGTGATCTTTACTTTTAAGAGTCAGAATTGTAGAGTGTTATCACATTTGAGTAAGCTCATGTTAGATCTGGACCAGACTTTGTGCTCCCAACTTGACTCAAAAATATTGCATAGTCTGTTTTATTTAACCTCTGTATAAAAGTATAGAATATGTCAAATCCTGGATTTTTCATACTATGCCAAATACATAGTGCCTCGTAGAATTTCCTTATTCCATTTACACCAGTTTTGTACTTGGACAATATATCTATGTCAATGAAGCTATGACTGATTTCTATTGATAAAGGTTAATTTCAGACTATGTTGGCAAATGTCACCAGGAGCACACACAAGTCAATGGGTGAGACTAAAAGCATCAGATCAAATTATTCACAATTTCTATTACCTATAACATGCCAGTCTGAGGATGTGAACTTTTCACAGGCTGGTGTATGAGCATATTGGACAGTTCTTGCTTTGGAGAGTGGCAAGACCTACTAGAGGAGTGTTAGCTGTCTAATTTTAATGCATCACCCACGTCTCAGTCACAGCCCTAAATATATTGAATATCCATCTGCATTACCACTGTGGTCTCTCTCTCTTCCCTTCCCCACATTCTTCTTTTTGTTTATTATACTACCACATAGCAGCATTGGACTTTGATAAATATGGAGCAGTTTTAAAACTCAGGCTTGCATTTGGGGTAAGGAAAGGAAGAAGCAAGAGATACGGTAACTCAGAATGACACAGTTCAATGGCTCCAGTAAATTAACTTTCTTTTAATAAAGGTTGAACAGTGTTGCTATGAACTGACTGAAAGGCTCTATTGCACATAGGCAGGTCCAGGAGCACAGTGTACCTTGGGCATTCAGACCATGTATTTGCTGTGTCCTTGGGTAGTCTTATGCACCATGGTGTATATCCATTAATGTCACTGACACTACATGGGAATGCTGTAGTGAGAAGTCTTGCCTGTCTTGAAGCCAAAAGGAGAAACATGATTATCTAAATGGTGACTATAGACTCATCAGCTTAGCTCTGCTCATGGAGATCATAACCCACTGCAAGTCATGGGAGTCCTGTTGACCGGAATGGAGTTCATATAAGCAGAAGGTCTGGCCTAATCATGTCAGTGGGCTACCTGCAGTGCATTAAGCTAACTATGCACAGAAACTTTGAAGGAATAACACCTTGGAAGAAATGTTCTGCAGAGATTAGAATTGGTCTTGATCTGCTTTAGTTCTTATTAAAAGAACTGTAGTGTCATTTACATAAATAAAGTGATCACAGTAATTGTGAGCTCCAAACACCATGTCGGTGGCAATCTCAGCTTCTGAGGTATCATCTCCATTTCTCTGTTTGGGCTTAACCTCCACAGGAAAGGAGGACAAAGATAGCATTTCAGACAGTGAACTTTAGATGTAGGCACATGATGTCTCTGCTTCTTTATTACAGCAGCAGTAACCTTAGTCAGCAAGGCACAGGAACACCTGTGTGTGGTTACATCTGCAGATTGGTAAGATTTGCCAGTGACATTCCCCAGTACCTGCAAAGATGCTTCCTTCACTGAGCTTCAGCTCAATCCTGCATCTGAAAAATAAATAATGCTCATGTAAATAACAACCAGAATGATATTATATGTGTTGTGGTTTTGTGCTTGTTTGTTTTGATTAATTGGACCTTGAAACTGAATAGCAGAATTCCAGTAGCCACGTACTTTTTCTAGTAGAGCTGAGCTCGAGTTTAAAACCCTTCACCTCTGGAATCCTGAGCTGAAATATTATTTATGTAACAAGTGAAAATAAGTACAGTGACATGAACCTACTGGCATGAGTCTTCCATCTCTTGAGTATGGGTTGCTGGTGTCTGTTTAAGTGAAGGCTAAGAACCTGAACAGTAGGGATGTTTGAGCCCAGGACTCAGGTACATTAGAATAACTCAACAGTTTCCACTTCTAAAAGCTTATATTAGATTTTATGAAACAAACAAACCAATATAGGATTCCAATCTACAAAACAATTAATATTCTTACAGCAAAACACTTAAATATATACTGCTACTGAGAGTAGAAGTCTAAAATATTAATGTGGACTTAATTGCTTCTATCCTTTTTAGTGTATCCAGCACTATCTCCCCATTCTGTAAATGGAAAGTCAGACAGAGGCTGAGGGATTCACTTGTGTACACAACAGTAAGAACCTACAGTAGTTTAAGACATTGCTTGTCCCATCTGTTCTTCCTTTTCCTTTGCCAGAGGTTGCTGCCACCATTGCAGGAAGAGAGAAGTTGGAATCAAATGTATGCTCATTCCCCAGCTGCTACTTCATATTCCAGTCTCAGTGCAAGGTTCAACAGCTGTGAAGTTAATAGACAAAGTGGGAAATTAGAATGGCTGAGGTACAACCACATGTTCTTTTTGCCTATTCTGCAACAGGGTTGGTTACCTGCAGGAGAGGGGTGAGGCAGAGATCTCACAGTGCTGATGTGCAAAGCTACCCCAGTAATATAATCCAAAACTTGC
The DNA here is from genome assembly GCF_000695815.1 of Acanthisitta chloris. Lineage (NCBI taxonomy): Eukaryota > Metazoa > Chordata > Aves > Passeriformes > Acanthisittidae > Acanthisitta > Acanthisitta chloris. Next base: position 30,733 of record NW_008682931.1, read on the forward strand.
TCTCGGAGCTTGACAATCTAACTCTACAAAGGGACAACTATGACACAAAGCCCAAGATGAAAATCCTCAAAATCCTTGTTTGTCCATGAAAGTGCCTAAAATCCACCTAATTTTCTATTTTTCTGTGTTTATAAGTGCTGGGATGCCCAATATATCCATCTTGATAATGGTAAACTATTCTGTTACCCTAAGACTTATCAGGATCTATGAAGTGTTCTCCTGTCTATCACACCTGGATCTTGTTCATACAGACCTCATAGAACACACCCATTAGAGTAAGGTCTGCCAAACATAGGCAGGAAAGAATACAGTGCCTTTCATAACATAGAGGACTTTGATACATTATGGGAGATTCTTTTTCATGTTCTTTCCAAGCTAAAGACTTTGGAAGTCCATCACAAACTACCAGAAAGCCATATCTTGTTCTGGGCTTGGTGATCTCTCTCCATCCTACAGAGCTGTGATAGATGGCCATCACAAGAAAGCCGCACAGAAAAAGATGGGATGCAATTCTTCAGCTGACAGGGCAGCATGAATCAGGGAGGGAAGGAAGTAGCTGGGCTGTAATGTCTCCTCTGTTGGCTATTTATGTATTTTATATTAGGAATTTACTGAAAATAAGTGCATTTTGTGAATAGAGTTCTAGTGAAGTCACAAGGGAAATCTATGGTGGACTTCAATAAGAAGTTTCCCAGCTCAGCTAATGCCCCAACCACTGGGCCGTGTTTTCTTTCTGAGCAAGTTTTTTTTACATCAAGACTATTTGGTAATCTCAGTATTTCTCCAGATCATGGCCAGCATCTTCCAAGATAAAAGGTCTTAATTCCTAAAGTGTGTCTAGAAAAGAAGCAGCCTAGAATATTGTCTTTATCAAATTAATGTCATGCCTGGCAAAAGACACAAACTGTGTTCTTAGTCCTGCAAAGTTATATGTCTATCTGCAATATTATGGATTAAATCCCCAGTTGTTGAGAAGCAGTCTGTCCTAAGAGAAGATAAAGAAAAGTAGGATTTCTTACTTGTAAAGAGAAAATTACAGAGCAAGCTGAAATGAAGGGGTGCAAATCTGAGCAAGGCAAGGGGAACCAACGAACGCAGTTTTTTTCATTCTAGGAAGTAATATCAAGACTATTTTTGGTATTTTGAGACCCTGCCTAAACTCATGTGGGAAGACTGCTGTATGCCTATGCATATGCATATTCCATTTGGCAATACACTCACTAAGGCACTCAGCCACCTACTAAATAATAGAACTTAAAAATGGAAAATCAAATGACAGAAAAAGCTATTTCCAGGTATTTAATCAAAGGGAGGATCAGAGTACAAAGCTCAAGACAGGCCCAGCACACAACTCTGGCTGAACTGTCACTCTACAGCAGGCTTCAAACATCTGCATTACTTTGACTGAAATACCATGAATAATTTATAATAGAATACAGAATTTAAGAAAAATAGGTTTTAAAAAAAATTAATACCCCACAGTAATCACCTGGCTTAATTTCTATTAGTGAGGTGCTCTGGGGCAGAAAACATCATTGATTTTATGAACCTTTGGGGATGTTTCTTTTTTAAAATTAACATTTCAGCTTGATATTATTTTAGTATTTACCACTCGGTATTGTCTTAGATGTCATCTTGGCAAAGGGCTCCTAAACAACTGCCACTTTTAGCACTGCTGCCAAAAGGCCCCCTTTCACAATAAAGCATGCTGTGCTTTGGCAGGAAATCAATAAAGTGAAAATCTGTTCTCATCATCCATACATTTACCATCACAATCAACAATCAAAGGCAAGACCTGGGTTCTTTATCCACAGGCTCCAGCCTCCCAATTTTCTGCTATGAAAGGCAGCATAAATTAGAACCCTTGGTTCCTGTTAGCTGGGCTTAATGGGTATGATTTATGAACCATTAAATGAGGTTATGTAAATTGATCCTTAGCAGAATGCTAGCACACAGGTGACAGGTGCAGTACATTTGAATGATGAGTCCACAAGGGTTCTGTACAAATCAGATTTCAGTGACATTCAGTTTTAGGAAGGAGAAATATGTTGTCAACAAGGAAGTGATTTAAATAGTGCCCTGGGTTTGTCAGCAATTATGCTTTTCTTCTTAATTGCTGCAAACTATATAAATTCTAATAGGAAATAAATTACTGATTTACCAGTTAATGACAAGGGGGTATAGAAAAGAATGGTTTAAACATTAAAAAAAAAATTGCCTTGTGAGACCATATTCAGTAATGATTTCATTTATGATATTAAAGTTAACAGATGCTCTAAAGTCACCCAGTAAACTTTGACATGAGCTAAGTTATACTGGGTTTTCTTCCTAAGCTAAAGGAAAACGGTTTTGTGCTACATCAAAGGATGTTCTATAAAAGATGAAATAATATATTTAAATAAAAATAAGGATAAAGTTTGCTTGTTATTTTTCCTTGGTTCAAATTTTTTTTTTTTTTTTTTGTCTTAATTACCTTGTCAAAAATCAGATTACATTGTCTATGTTTAAAGCATTCTGCCTTACCCTGACAGGATATTTATACTAATGGTGAAAATAATAAAAACTAATGATCTGATGTTTGGCTCATTTTCTTCTCACTGCTATCCAAAGTGACTGCAAGAATTGACTGACTGCCTTATAACAAAGTTTTGATAGGAAAAAATGGGCTTGCTGTTGTACTACATTTAAATCAGTGTCATCACTGTTCAGGCTGGGTAGGCGGACTCTTGGAGAAACATGTATTTGTGTGATTTTTAAGTTCTGTTTTTCCCTGTTCTGCACAACAGCATGTTCTAACTAGTGGCTTGGCACACCTCTGCTTAATGAGTGCTCACATCTTCAGAATGAAACGAAATAGCAATAGGAATGAAATAGCATGGATAAGTCTGTATGTAGCTCAAGGCTTGGAGGGCAGCAGGTCTAGAGGAAAGATAGTACAGTCAGGTACTCGAAATATATAGGATAGCAGGATGGTCTGAAAATACTTTTAGAGACTTAGCCATGTTAGATCGTTTTCATCCATGGAAGAAAATATACAAGATGAGAAGGAACCAGGAAAAAACCAAAACACTAGTTACCTGGGAAGCCTACTAAGATCTAAGGCAAACAAACTCAAGATATCAGCATGTGTCTATTTTTGCCATCATGTTCATTGGCTGTGTATTTCCTGCTTTTTTTTTTCACAATTCAATGAAGTTTGTTCGAACAACAAGCATCAGTTGCTAATTGAATTAGCCTCTTCTATTGTGTTTTACTTCAATGGAGGTTCCCTTCAAGGTTCAGCTGCTTACTCATTGCATTGTTCTGCTCAACGCTCATATGTTGCTCGCTGCAATACTTCCCCTTTCACAGAAGCTGTCACTTTTATTTCTGTGAAGAGGATCATCAGGAGTGAGTCCAGAGCATGTAGTGCTTTTAGAGGTGTGGAATGCAAATTAAAAGGATCACAAAGTTGTAATGTGGGTAATGCAGAAAAAGCATAACACAGTTTCATCAGTGAAAAGATGATGAACTGGGGTTTACTCCAGGTATTGAGGAAGAATTCCATAGCCTTCCTACAACCTACATTGAAAGAATGCAAAAGACAAGTCCTCAAAAGCTAAGGAAAGCCATGCTGTGCTTGTCTATGTAAACCTCATTCAGTATCTTCTGTGACTGCATTGCAAAACAGCCTTCATTGTACAGGATCTGCTGGGGCCTTGGAAGGTCCTGCTTCTGTTTCACACCTACAGGATAGATTGTACACGCAAAGACAAACCAGGTACTTTAAAAGGTATTAGCCCAATCTAATCAGTCATCCTACCCCACCACACAGCTTGCTTTAGTTTGCTATCTTTAAATCATCATTGCAACTACAACTCTATAACTCCAGTCACAAACAAAACTCTCAGATTTTTTCTCATGTGACTGTGCCTCATTCAGTGTATGAGACAGCTGATCTTCATGGAATGGGCTACTGCTGAATGTTTCTTTCTGTCCACCCTGCCGGCTGCATACCCCATGCCTTAGTCCCTTGTTTTCTGACAGGGGCAGAGTAGATGTAGCAGAAATAGTACAAGAAGAGGAGAAGAGGTGTATAGCACTTCTGAGCCCTCCCCCAGCCTCCAATCATTGTCCACTTACATAATTCCAGAGTTGCACGCCATTTCTCTATGTTTATTAACTTCTGACATATTTGTTTCCTATATTGTTGTTCCATCTTCTCTTGAACCCACATAAACTTTAGCAAGACATTCCAGACGTTGGCTCCTCTCCTTTTGCTTGTTTTGAACCTCTGTGCAGAAAATCAGGTGTTAGGAAGGAGCATGATTAATGGTGAAACACTGGACCAGAATGAGGATTTTAGTTTCTGGCATCTTGTATTTTACATTCTAATGCGAAACAGTTTCTGTATAAGGTACAGAGATAGTCCCAATAATATGCCAAATATATATCAGTCAAGGCATGAATGAATCGACTGAAATCCTGACATTTCCTTCTGTAAAATGCCATGTTCTGGCCATGTAGAAGCATGTATGTTTGCATCTGGGAATGCCACTATTAGAGAGGAAAGTTCTTAAGGAGATTAGACACCTCTGTTTTAGTCACCTCAGGAGTTGTCACAATTTTAACTTTGGGCAAAATGGAGCTCATGACATTTCCTGGAGTCATGTTTTATACTGCAGTGGATCTCAATGCAAGGATCCCTGACCTAGCCAACATTGGCCTGAACTAGTACATCCACACAATGCAGAACACCCTTACATAGAGTCAGCAGCTCAGGATTGAAAGTAGTCTGCTTGTGCTGGTGCAAAACAGTGATACAGGGAAGCCAAACCCCATGAATTAACACTACTGCAGCCACAGAAGCCAAATCCTGCAGACTCAGCACAGAGGTCTTTGCATCATGAGAGTAGGAGAAGCATATTATTTAAGTCCCTTTTAGACTTTGTTTAGAGCTCTTCATAAACACTAGGACCTATGCTGCTTCTTCCCTGAGGGGTGACATACATTATCCTTTCTGTGTTCCAGAAGAGCAAGCAAAAGGCAGGAAAAGTGTATCCTATGGATACAACCTGATTGTCCAAGTAAGGGACTGTGGCAATGACTATTTACTGAAGTTCTCTTTTGCACCAGATGTATGGGTTTATTTTGAATGAAACATGGCTAGGGAAAAGGGATTGATGCACACCCCTTCCTCATACCCTTCTGCAAAGAGCTCTCTTGTATAAAAGCACTTTGAAATTCCATAACGCGGACTTAGGCACTGCCATTAAAGCTCAAATTGGCAGTGACAAGCAAATGTGTGTGTCTGGTTTGAAGGACCAAGGACCTAATTTTGTTGTATATTAACTTCTCAAGACACTTTATTTTCACAGTAGAGTTTCCAAGGGCTCTAAAATGCAGAGGTCAGAGCTTGATATAACAGTGAATCACAAATGTGATATTTGAAAAGTGACAAAATAAAAATAGTAGCCTTTTGTGAAAACAGTGGCTTGTGACTTCTCAGCATCACACAGGAACTCCATTGCAGAATTTGGGATAAGAAGCAATTCATTAGGACAGCATTTCATTGCCTTAGTCATCAGGGCTCTGAGTCCTTTCTGCAAATCCCCTTCTCAGCGAGTGCATGCTCTCCGAGCTTTCAGTAATTAATGAGATAAGGTTTCTGAGGTCGCAATATCTTGAAGTATAAAACATGGATTCATCCTCAGACCAGCCCCTACATACAGTGAAATGAGATTAAGGTGTCTCATGCTGGGAAATCTTACAAAATCATGGAATTAAAGAATGTATTACTATACTCTTAATGATAAAAGCAGCCTTAATTCTGGTAATCCTTATTTTGAGTGTTTGATTATATGACATTTATACAACTCTTTATATGCGGATTTTTAAAAGTTTGCTTTTTAAAAATTATTTCACGGAATCAAAAATCTTAGACTTTGGAAAAAAACCTTTTTTCATGGTGTGTCGTTGCACAACATCGTAAGGAATAGGCTCTTTAGCTGGACTGAAATATTTAGGGCCATAGAACATTTTGGAGTTGATTGAAAGGCAGATGATGAGATCAGCTGAACTTCTGGCCCCTTGGGGTCCCATCACATGCAGACAGCTTCTGTACTTATTGTTCTTTCTCATGTACCCAGAGTCTTCCTTTTTTGCTCTCCTCACTGTCTCAAATTCACTGATTGACCACCACTACTCCTATCCTCCCATTTCCCATTTCTGTCCTGTTTCTAACATCTTTCTGTCCTCCACTTCCTTTCCCTTTCCTCATCCTACTTCATTCTTCACATTGCTACATCATACCTGCTCTGCAACACCCTGGAAATCCCTAGGGTTTCCCGCCATCAGCTGAACTGCCAACCATTGCAACAGATGCTTCTCCCAGCCTCCACCAGCTGTGCCCCAGCTTTACTGCAGAGGACATGTAGCTTATAAAGGCTCCAAAAGTCCCTGAGCACTTTCACAATGAGGCAGAGGGAACAGAAGTCCTAAGGCCTGAGCTTCAAGTTGATCTTTCAAAGTATAGAAGACTATTATCATATAGTTGTGTGCTGTTTTCGGCTATGGCAGACCTAACTTTCTTCACAGTGGCTAGTACTGGGCTTTGTTTTTGGTTTGTGCAGAACACAGGGTTGATAATGCAGAGATGGTTTTGTTATTGCTGAGCAGAGCTTGGACAGAGCCAAGGCCTTTTCTGCTTTCCATGCTATGCTGCTACCAAGGAAGTTGGGGATGCATGGGAGGTTGGAAGAAGACACAGGTGACTCAAACTGACCAAAGGGATATTCCATATGATATGACATCATGTTCAGTATATAAGGTGGGAGAAAGAAGGCAGAAGGGGGGACACATTTGGAGTGATGGTGTTTGTCTTCCCAAGTAACTGTTACACATGATGCGGCCCTGCTCTCCTGGAGTGAACACCTGCCTGCCAGTGGGAAGCAGTGAATTAATTTCTTGGTTTGCTTTGCTTGTGTGCACAGCTTTTTCGTTCCCTATTAAACTGTCTTTATCTCAACCTACAAGTTTTCTAGTTTCTACCCTTCCTGTTCTCTCCCCCATCCCACTGGTGGCAGAGTGAGCAAGTGGATGTGTGGTACTTGGATGCTGCTTGGGGTTAAACCATGACAAGTTGGTATCCTAGATTCTGGGCATTTCTGCTGGAGCCAGGACTCCTCACCAGGCAAGCACCATCTTGTTGGTTAGAGACACTGCAGAAGGGTCCTTTCTCCAGCAGAGATCCTGGAAAACTGACACAGTTTGTTAAAATTGCCAAATGAATTCATAAAAGAAAAAAAGCTCAACATATTTAATTGCCTAAAAATACCTTCAGGTTTGTCTTCCAAATTATTTCATTTCCCTGTGCTCTGCCCTGGTCACAACATCATATCCTATGGTGAGGCCCAAAGACTACATCCCCACAAAGGATGAAAGGATGAGACAGAAACCAGGCTGCTATGAAACTGTTCCAGTGGGAGCATTTCAGTGTGGTTATGGAAGAGCAGGAGATCAGGCCCATTGTCTCAAGTGTCATTAACTGGCTTTTCTTGAGAAGTGATTGTAGTCTGGAGTGAGTATCCATTTAGCTTGTTGCTGACTTTTGTCTCCCCATATCTGTTTCTCTTCTTATTCCAATTCTCTTTTTATTCATGGAAGAATCTATTTGGAGAGAAGAGGTTCAGGTAGGAAGGGAAAAAACCCTTCAAAAATCACTTTCTCAACTGCTTACCCCCATCTTGGCTTTTTCAATAGATTTTTCTCTCTTCTGCTCAATGAAGTAGTAGAGGATGAGGAAGTATATTCATATCAGTTATTAGCATGTGTTTAACCACTGCTAGAATTCATTGAAGGGATTTAAGGCCTAATTCCATGACTTGTACAATTACATTATCTAGACATATTCCCATTACAAGTGTTTTACCAACATGGTTCATACAGGATAAATCCTTATATGAGAAAATGGCAGTAGACTTTAGAGTGGTTGCTGAGCTTTCATTTTTCATCCCACTAAAAATCATCATAAGGATATAAAATTTCCTTTAGGTATTTTTTATTTATTTATACTATCAAGTTTCATCAGTTTTCTAATTTTTGTATCTAAGGTCAAGTATTACCTAAAGCAACATAATTATGTTGCTTCTTTTTCCTGTGAATAAAAGGTCTAAAAAGGCAAAGTTGCCTTTTTCTCAAATGCTAAGTTCCTGGTAATTAATTCTTTGCTGTAAGCTTACTCAGTTTTTAAAAAAACTCCAAACAACCAAACCAGAAAAAAAAACCGCAAAATGAACATAAGCAAACCCAACAAAACTGGCATGAAAAGTAATGTTTTTCAGATATCTTAGGCAACCTATATATTTGCATTACACACACAAGGTATTCCCAGTAGTGTGCGTTATTCCTAAATTGTGATATCTGTACCTGCATATGCTTCACAATTAGTTGTTTTCCTTCTGTTTTGGAGACCGCAGAAAGCAGGTGATATGCTCTGCTGTGGTTCTTTTTACTCTTCACCACGTCTTGGCAAAAAATCCCTCAGAATTGCTCTGATTTTCCTTTTGACATGAAACACAAGTTGTGCCCGTTATTAGTGCTATGCATCCCACTCTCTTCTTCAGTAAAGGCTACAGCAGAAGAAAGCAATAGCTGCAATGGAGACTGTGAGCATGGCCTTCTGCTATTCATATCCTCCTTGGCACAGTACCAAATAATCCCTCATTACTAGTGAAATGAGGACTACTAGAAAGCAAAGGGCAAATTCCGGGCAAAGACCAGTCTCCATCTTCTGCATGGTGAGAAAGTCTTTGTTCCTTAGAAGAGGTTCAGTAACTGATTTGAAGTCACAATCCTTTCAACTTTTCTGCAAATGCAGTTGAAGAGTTCAAGCTGAAATGCAAATTTCACTGCTATTTGGGTTTTGTACTGACAAGTTCAGAAAAGACCGGAAAGTTAAACTTAGAATAATTTATTGTAAAGCCTGAGTATGAATTTAATTTTATAAAACAAAAATAGTGATCTCAAAAAGCTGGAAGCATTTTTGATGAAAGCTTTTCCCTTCCGCACTTTCAACCAGCCTCTTTTTAAATTTCTGTTCAGATTTAATATTGTGTGTGCTTAATTTCTTTCCCCATCTATGATTAGTTTTACAGCCATTTCTCACCTATATATACTTTCTACTTTGGCAATTTTTTTAGCAATTAAATTGCACTAATGTTAATAGAATAACTCCTGCCTAGTGCTTCTCCCAGTAAAGAAGCTTCTGGCTTTATATATTCCAGTGACAACTTTTTGTGCTGTTTGCTTGAAACTCTAGCATGGACAATACTGGAGGAAAATTACTCTTTCACAGCCTTAAATTGGAAAACAATGGCCTCTGTGGGCAGAATAAAGTTGCTCAGTAGGAAAATAACTTCCACCTAGTGGCTTTCCAGAAAACTGCCACCATAGTGAATTTCTCAAGAACCTCAAATTTCTATTTTTATATAATTTGTGGGTAATTCTGCCACCACAACCCATATTCAGTTTTCAGTGAACTTAGATACACTACCCACACACATATAGTGCTTAATATACCGTTCACAGTGATTTTAGCATCACCATGCTTGTGGATTTATCATATTAACATCATTCTGAAAAACTTTAGACTAAAACTTCATACGATTTCTCATGGCAAGCTAATTTTATTCCAGCTTTTCTATTTCATATTGATAACATATTTAAACATCAACTATACTAATATCCCCATGCCCACTTCAGAAAAAGCTCTCTGTATTATCTCTGTACTTAAACTACCAGCTCATCAAAATTGTATACATAACCATTTGGGTAGTGTGGCTTAGCAGAATATAAATGACTCATAAATCTGGTCAGATATGAATCCACTGGAATTATTCAAGAGTTTAGTATTTTACATCTATCAGAACTAAAAAAAGAAAAACTCCTGGAAATGGAAACTCAATACATAATTTCTCATGCCAATGAAACAATAACTATTCTGGATCAGTGATTTTAATAGTAATTTACATGACCTGAGAATGTGCCACTAGGCTACTCTGAACATTTTCTTTTCCTTGGAATACAAGTATTAAGAAATTATTTTAAAATTTAGGCAGACAGAGGTGAGTTTCTGTACTATGCAATTAGTGTTCAATAGTATTCATGTTGAGTATATGCAGAGGGACTCGATGAATGACATTCCCTGATAAATAATTTTGACTTAACTCAATAAATTGCTCGCTCTGGGCTAAATTCCAAACTTGTGATTTTGCAACAGTAATTTTTTCCAAACAAAATAATCAGTAGAAAGAGTTAATATAGCAAAGGTATTTGTTAAAATCTAAGAATTAAATAGAGAAGCTCATAATAAGCTCCAATGAAATTAATTTTATAATTTTTAAATGTCTAAGCTAAGATAAATGCAAAAACTAAATACGCAGAAGAAATAACAACTACAATGAATTTCAGATTATTTCCCTTTCCAATAATCTGAAGTATTTAGCAATATAAACAAGGGAAGCAAGCATTTTTCCTGCTGCTTTGTCCTTTATATAGCCATACATATTTTATATATCCACATATCTTTTTGAAAAATTTGCATACATGTGGAAAATTATGCAAGATGCAGAACAATGAGATTGTGCTTTTTTAAAGCTAATAACAATTCTCCAAACAGTTAACACACATATTTAACTAATTTACTATAGTTCTCCTGTCAAGAGAAATCATATTATCTTAATATGACCAATATATGGGCAATTGTACTTGCAACAGTATCTTAAGCTAGCTGGTGGCTGTGTACATATCTACTGTAAACTCTGATTACATACACTGTTCCTGGGGCTTTGCCAAAAGGGAAAAGAAGGAGCAGAGTCAGAGCAGTTGAATTCAGTCAAAGTGTTTCAACTGTCATTTTAAAAGGTCCTGTTGTAGTTCGTGCTGAAAATGCTTATCCCGGGTACAAAACTCAAGTTTATATTTAGTTTTGTGTGAAATGGGTAAAACTCAAGTTCAGAATCAACCAGCTGTGTGCAAACTTTGATTAACTAATCCAGTCTGTTGCTTGGGAGTCAAGGGGCTGGAAATATTTTGTGCATGTATGTGAATTGCCAAACTAGTAAATTAAGCTAAATGAACATTATGTTGAATTAGGTGGTTCCTAAATGGTAATTTTCATTAGTATGGGCCTTAGCAATGGAGTTTTTAGTAATTTTTCCTTGCATCATACCTTGTGATGTATAATATCTAAGCCATTACCTGTCAAGCTGTGTACTGTGTGGACTAAGGCAGTTCCACTACATGAAGTATAACAGTGACGAGAATGAGGCTTTAAGTGTATGATGAAAGATCCACAAAGCCAGGTACTGCCCTCAACCCTGACTGGCCTCTTTCAAGCTCAATGACCTCTAAATGTAGTAGGAATTCTTTTTACTTTAAAGATTGTTGAGATCCGATTACTCTTTCAAACCAGCAAGAATCAGGAGGTTGTCCCAGTAGGTCTAGGAGTGCTGGGAGAGGAGATGCAGGCCTTGCAATCAGCAGCTCCCTGTCATCTCCTTGCCCTTTCAGGGTATAAGCCTATACAATAGTATTTTTAAAAATCTCCATTTTTATTCTGATATTGTGTAGTGAGGTGTCAGGAACAGTTTGAGGATTGTAGTGCATCCATTTCTATCTGTCTTAAGTAAGTTTTCATTACAGCTCAGAAGCAGAATGTCAGTACTTGCTTATTTACTATAATGGGTATATATTTATTCAGGCTAGCAAGTTGCAATTAATCTTGTTTATGGAAGGCAAAATTAAACAATTAAGCAATCAAACGTACTGTACAAATTAATCAGAAAACATTGCAAGAAAAAAATTTAAAAGGCATATGACTCCTTGACTTTGTTCCCAATATTTTAAATTCTATTTTGGAATAAGGGAAATCCAAACAACCAGACCACATAACAGTTTTCAGACAAATAATTTTATAATTGCAGGAGGTTTTCAGTATCATAAGATGAATTAAATCTCTTTTAATATAAGCATTTCTCAGCACTGTGAAATAATATATTTCTTACCACAATTCTGGAGGACTTCAGTGAAAATAAAATCTGCACCTTCCCACATACTAGGCAAATAAAATAATCCATGAAAGCTCTATTAAAGCTGTCAAAAAATGCATCTGGAAATACCTGGCTACAAAGCTGGAAATGACAAACGTTAAATACAAACAATACCAGCAGTGAGAGAAATACAGAACTGTGTTATATTATGACATCCAGGTGCTGCCAAGCACTAATTCTTAGCCAAGTCCTGTATCTGGTCCAGGAAGACAGGCAATATGTAAAGAGTGTGGGAAAGAATATTTTAACATATTTGTGTGATTGTTATCTATTTATATAGATATTGAAGGAAGATAATTTTTGTTGCCATGAGAAAAATACTGGAACTTAAAAGGTTTTCGTTGAGTACATTTTCAGAAGTTTTTGCATTTTAGCAAAATCCAGACATATCTATCACCTTTATTTCCTCTCTTTTCTGAAAATAAAATACTAACATTAGTTGAGTTTGGGTAAAAAGAAATAATTTTGCTACTAACAGGCTAAAAAATGTTTTTATTTTTTCAAAAGAATTACTGCTACTGATGTTTCTCAAAATGGTTACACTTTAGCAACAAAAAAGCTGCAAATAATTTCAACTGAAAAAAGTTGATATGGTATATCCTTATTTATTACTTTTTATATGATGTAAATAAATACCAGCATCTCCAGCCTGAAGTTTGTTGGTCCAGTTTCTGAGTGTTTACTGGCAGAAAGGGACATGAAAAGAAGGTGACCACCTCAGTGGGGAGGGGGTGGGGGGATACGTGTGCTAGTGTGGTGCATGAGTATGTGAGAGTGTGTCTGTGTGTGCACACACGTGTCTGGGGGGACTGATCCATGCACATGGGGTGAATATAAATGTTTTATGGTATATATTAGAAAGGGGAAATGCAGATGTTTTATAATTCATTACCAAAAATATCTAACAACCACTAGAGCTCTCCACTATGCTGCACCACCAGCCAGACTATAGGATGAATTTATTAACTCACTGCAGAAAGTACACCGAAGGAGACAGACAGACTTCAAGAACCATCTAATAGGAAAACCAGCCATAATTCTTGCTCTTTTCTTCGAAACCCAATTCCTCTTGTTGTCACCAGTCAGGTTGAAGTACTTTGTATTTACAGCTTTAAAGCTCTAAAATGGATTACTTTATCACAGCATAATATCATGACACTAGGATATGAAAGCTAGAAGATTTATTCACTTTGATGCAAGTAAGGAAAGCTTTTATTTTTAAATTTCTACCACTCAGTGCAGTGCGTCAAACAATCAGTTTTAATATCTTTAGGGTTAAGTGCACTCTTGTAATTTAGAATTAAATGATTTTTATTAAGCACTTTTACTGAATATCTACAAGCTTTACAACTCTGCTGATTAAGGATCTGACAGTGACTGGAAAAGCAGCCACCTCGATGAATAAGGGAAGCATTAGTGAATGCATTCTGTCTATGTTCCTTAGTGCTTAGGGAGTATTTCAAAATAAGTGCAATTTATGTAAAATGTAGCCATAAAAATGGAAGTGAATCACTGTATGTGAAACTTGGTGCTTGCGCCGTACAGTGACATCTTTTAACAGGTTAAAGGCATTTTTTTCTAGAGTAAGGACAGATAAAATACCCCAGGGGTGAAACTTTGGGTGCAGAGTTTCTGAAATATTCCCCTGTGACACTGAAACATCTAAATGAAAAGCCAGCTGGGAATGTCCAAGGTCTAATGGCCAGCTTGGCACTGACAACCCAGGTTTGTGGGACACCTAGCCCAACAGCCTGAGCACGGGCCTGGGACCAAGGAATGTCCACTGCATGCTGATAGCAACCTTCCCTGCAAGCTTGCACAAGCTCCTTTTCTTTCAGAGATGTTGCTCCCTCTGCACTCTCATTAACTTCAATGGGAACCAAGAATGCACAGCACCTTTGAAAATCAAGCGGCTAAACTCACAGCTTCAGTTTCCCCATCTATAAAATGAGGCCAAACCTTTCTTACCAGTCTCATAGAGCTGTTGTGAAGATTAATTAGATAATGACTGCAAAGCCCTTTGAACACGAAAAGTGCTAAGAATTGTTGTTACCAAATGATGGCAAAGATTGGGCTATTCTTCATTGCTGTCAAATAATAATAAAGAGATGTGCTAGTCTAAGGAAAGGAGAGGTGGGAAATAAAGGGCAATAATGGCTGCTGTTGTTTGCGCATATGGTACTGAATAATCTTTGCAAGAAGAAGCCAATCTTGTGAAAAGCTATCTACTGTAATGGTGCTAGGGTTATTGACAGGTCTGGCTATAAGTGCAGGTTCCATTAGATACATCAGCCACAATGTATTCGCGGCAAATCTCACTGATGATTGCCCTCCTGCAGAGGGAGAGATAAGACAAACTATGATTGAAGTAAAAATGTAAACAGTTAAAAAAAGAAATAGAAGTCAACCACTGCTCTCCCACAGGGGCAAGGACCAAGGATTGTTGCACCTGTGAAGCAGTAATAACATCAAATGTTAATGTGGTGTATGATTGTAGCACAGATACTGCTTCAGGCTCTTGCTGAAGAATTTATGTTGTTTAGTATTTTTATATGTATATTAAGTGAAGTGCACTTTCCTAGTCTGGGGCAGTGCAGGGCACAATACTGGAAAACTGAAGGGGTTTCACAAGAGTCAAGTTAACAAGAGCATTCTTTGGCAGCACAAGTTATAGCTTGTGCTTTTTACAGATCTCCAGCAAAAGCCTCTGAACTAATACTGACCCTCTTAATCTCAGGGTTGTGTTATGAAGTACATGTGCTATATTTTTCTCTTTTGTGTTTGAAGTTGATATTAGATCCATTTCTGTAAAAACATACTATTAATTCATAATAATGAATGATATAAATTTTCTTTGGCAACTGGAAAGAAACTGAGTGATAGCTCAGTGATAAAAAAGTAGCTCCTATTTTTGCACTGATATGGAATGTTTACAGTAAACATTGTCATTAAATAATTTTCAGATCTGAAAGTGGCATAGTATGAACCTCAGGATTTTAAATTGGCCAAAGAGGCATTCTAAGGTTGATTTATGTGTGTGGCTTAACAAGTAATATGACTTATGTGGATGCCCCTTCAGCTGGCCTTTAGTTCTCCTTTCCTTCCCTACATTTTCCCCCATGCCCAAATAATTTTCACCCTTTGGGTTAGTTACTGTCACATTTGGCACAGGCACTGAAGTAGCAAAGAGAATTAATTTCCTTCACATTAATTAAAAAAACCAAACCAACTGTCTGGGTAGAAGAGAAAGCCTATTCAAAGAACCGAGGAGAACTCATTGTCCTTTACACTTAGGAGCAGTCAGCTTTTTTAGGGATCACACATGTACTGGCCAGCCAGTCAGCATGTCTGTGCCAGATGTGCTGGCTCTTCCCCAGCTGGCAGGACAAAATACTGTAGTAGAGAACATGGGAAAAAGAATATCAAGAGCGTGGAGTACACGGAGCTTTTGTTGTACTAGACGTACAGGAGACGGAAGGGAGCTGGGGATAAGGACAGCTGTATCAGAGATCAGAGACCCTGGAAGGAGCACACAGCAGTGATGTGGTGAGCTAGGTGGTGTGATGGAGGAGAGAGAAACACAGAGGGGTCACACAGCAGAACTGTGTTGGGAA
>NW_008682931.1:46450-66791 GCF_000695815.1 Acanthisitta chloris
TAACAGCAGTGAGTGGGTGGAAGATATAACTCCAAAGAAAATAAGGTTTAAATCTTTCTGCTCCTCATAGAATAATCGTTTCAAAATACTGTAATGCTGTCAAAGTTACAGTGGTCTGGAAAACATGTAACATCTGCATTTTTGAAAAATGCCTACATAACATTACCAAAGTAAGTAAAAATCTAGTAACCTTATATTCATTCCAGACAAAATACTGGAATATAGAATAGAATGGGATCTAATCAGTAAGTTTATAAAGACAGAAGTATAATCCATTTCAGTGAATGAGTTTTCATGGAAAATTAGTGATAGAACTGATTACATATTCTGATGAAATGAAAAGGTTCTGTTGCTAAAGGAAGTTGTTCTATACAACTGGGCTGAGATATTTTACCTTGCGCTCTGACCTTCTGGTTAAAAGTGACACAACAAAAATCTGCGTAGCAAATTTTAACTGGCGTGAAAAGGCTGATACAGCTAAAAAGTAATTGCACAGAGGGCATCATTATATAATGGGGTTCCACATAGATCTATTCTTAGTTCAGTGCTATTCAATATCTTTATCAATGAGATGGAAGAAAATAGAAACTTGTTGTTGGTAAAGGCTGCAGATGCCATATTCATATATAAGAAGTTAGTACGTGACCTGATTTTCAGAGGCACTAAGCATATTTGGGCAATTATAAAGGAGGATTTTGGCTTAGAAGCTAAAACCACAAAATATGTGGCTATTGCAGTGCCAAGCTTTTAAGCACCTTTTGGGCTAAACTCATCTCAAAATGGGCTTCATAACAGATGGCAAGAGAGAGATGCCCATACTAGCCAGCACAGAATGACTCTGTTCTTCAGTGCTTAGCCACCTATTTCTGATCTATCAGATCGGAAGGAAACTGCTTCATCTTAAAACCCTCAAACAGAATTGTTTGTTATTTCATGAAACCAAGCTGTCCAGCAGTGAGAGTGCTCACTGGGCCATGTGGGTTACCAGGGCTGAACACCCCACTGTGCTGTCAGCAAGTTGACGGATGCCCATCTTGGATTCTGAAATGTGGCTGCCCACAAGTTAATTTGGATGGAGGTACTTTCCAATACTCCTGTTTAAGGTCAGGCATTATATGGAAGTGCTGGAAAAACAGTACACATGCTCAGATAGGCATAAGATAGTGTAATAGCTACTGCCTCTTCTGCCCTCACCAGCTGATGGTAAGAAATAGGTGACCATGGTCTGAAAACAAAATTATTCCATGCCATCACACCTGGTTTTGAGACAAAATCTGGTGCAAGAAGAAATGTGAATAGATAAGCAGGTGCTGGTAGGTTCTCTGTTTCTATGCATGTATAAGTATAAAAAAACCCCATCAGGATTCTGCATCTTTGTGATCTATGTAGGAACCTGACCAGAGTATGCTACCAGCACTGTTGCTTTTCACATTAAGCTTCATTTTCCATGGAGACCAACAAAAAGCAGAGGACAGACAAAGATGCATGTCTCCACCTCAGAGACATCCCATACCTGGATCAGAGGATGGAGAACAATCAGCCCAGATCTTGCAGTTAAAACATAGCCTCAGAGAACAGAAGTTCCTCCTCGCCCTTCTCTCTACCTCTCACAATCTTATATATTCTTATCTGCCCCCTTTTATTATTTTCCTTTCTCAGGTAATGAATTGCAGACTTTTCTGTCTCTCTTCATAAAATTTTCTCTAGGTCTAGGAGTAAAGCAAAGGCCTAGCATAGTCATTGTTGCAGACAGCAGATGTAAATGTATCAGAGGAAGAAAGAAAAAACCCCACAAACCTAAAGCATTATTAATTCTAATAATAAAGTTGGTGATAATAGAAAAAGATACTAACCCCTTTGTCCAAACTACAGGTAGCTAGGGACATAGGCTGTGCAGGCCTTCCCAAACCACAGATTTATCAGAGTGACCCTGGGCAGCTCACTCTCCACATGCCCTCCTTTCTACATTGCACTGCTGGATGTACAAACAAGAGTGCCACATAAAGTAGACCACTACCAGCAAAAAGTAAAGCAAAACTATCAATACACTTGATGTTGAATACCTGTGAGCATTCAGGTGCTGCCACTTCTGGGCACTTCTTGTCTACATTTGAATGTCTGTAGATGCTCATGACCTGCATTCGAGGTTGTGACTACCTCATGAACAGGCCACCAAGGAGCTGGCTGAGCTCCTCTGTGGAGGGTGCTGCAGTGCTGGTCAGGGTCTGGCTGTGCTCTTAGAGTGACCCAGCAAGATCTGCAGCTTATCTTGTCTCAAGATGGCTTGTGTAGAAGTTTTGGGGTATCTAAAGTGATTTTGGCTGTAGTTTTCAGAGACATTTTACCACCCTGTTGTACTGCAAAAGCAAAAAGACCCTGTCCATCTTCAGAGTATCTTCCTTTATTTATACTTCTCTTTATTTTTTCTAACTTCTAAACCAAACTGTTTTAATGTCCTTCTGCAACAACAAAATCCCACAATAACTGTTTAGTTAAAGTGTGCCTTCTTTACAAAGGGGCTGCTCTGTGCTGTGTCTGGTCTACAGTGCAGGGCGAGATACCCGAACTGGCCTTAAATGATTTAACTGCAGTCTAGCCATTCCAGCACAGCTGTCAGCTTGGATCAATTTTCCCTTCCAAAAAATGCTGCCATCAGTAGGAATGCTTTGTGGCTGAGCTATCTTGATCCCCCACTACATTTGCTGCAGGGATCTAGCCTATTTATATTCTTTGGCAAACAGCAAGGAAAGAATGCTCCTGAACTGGGAGCTGGTGTGGACCCCATTCCTATTGTACCTCTAATATCAGAAGGAGTTGGATAGTTCTCCAGAAAAGTTCCTCATCCAGATGACTAGTGTGTAAGGATGCACTGTGGCAAACAACTACAGTCTGGTAACCTGTACTGCTCCAACAAAAGTCAGATATTTTATTAGAAACTAATGGCGTTTGAAATAAAATTGAAATAATTTAACCCAACATTATTTTCTGCCAGTTTATGTATTTAAATACTTCTTCAACACAGAATGGAGTTCTCCCCAGCAAAGGTAATTAGTAGCTATCAGTGTGCAGTACAGAAATGTTTTTCTCATTTTGCTCCTACAAAGAGAGCACCACTGTGTATCGCATTAACACGGTCTGATAGCAACAGATGACAGCTATAAAAAAAAAAAAAAATTAACAATAATGATTAAAAAATCATCACTAAGGACCTGATCATGCTAATTGATGTTTAGGATGAGTCATCCAACTAGTTCTTTGAAATAGGACTGGCTGCTGTTCTTACATTATTGAGATTGCTGTGTTGTAGACCTTTGACATTATCAAGCAGTCAATAAATGCAAATTAATTGCCATTGACACACAGATGCAGAAACAATTACATCTATGTTATCTTGCATCAGCATCCCAGGGAGTGTCCTTATTGTCTACAGTGCCTAGTCACTATCCATCCCTAAGGGGGCACTTTGATCTCTTCAACTGATAGCAAGTGGAGAACCTCAGAGCACCCAACCTGCAGAGTATTATAGATATCTGGATGGTCTACAGAAGCCTAACTTCACCCTGTCCTACAAAACCACAAGCCTGGCCCAAATGGAACTTCACACTCTACCTCAGCTGTCCTGTGCCAATACAACAACACAGCACAACTGTTTAATCTTATATATAGGGTCAATGGCTGAGATAGGGACACACAACTTCAGATCCCAGTAGGAAGCTCACATGCTTCTTTTCAAATGGAAATTGGATGGAAGCGACTACTCATTTGAAAACAGCTACATCTATGCAGTGATCATTGCCTGTTCTCGCAAACCAGTGTGCAGGAGAGCCAGGGAAAGTGCTGAGACAGGCTTCAAGCAGGGTTAAGATGGATAGTTTGTAGTTGGGTATACGAAGATGGTTCAGCGTTGCCCACTGATGAAAGAGGAAAGCATCAAAGGCTGAACACAGGCATACTCTCAGAGTGGCTGCAAATGAAATATTCAACCTATTCATCCAGTGTAGGCCTCATTACAAACGGACCCACAGAAATCTCCACTTTCAAGAGTCACCACAGAACTACAGTGAGACATCCCATGCCAGGGACAGAGTGTAAGACCACTGCTAGCAAGGGGTAACTATCTTGCACTGGATAGCACGGGCCAAGAGCCTCTCTGTGCCTGAAAAAAGATGGAAGAATGTTGAGAGAGGCCATGCGACCAAACTCAGGGGAGAAAGAGGAGAACAGACAGGAAATTAAGTAGAAAATGTTTTTTAGAGAGATGATGGAAGCTGGCAGGTGGGGGGCAGGCAGTTGCATGCTTCCCTATACATTTTCTTTGTGCTCATGTCAAGTGAATGACTGTTGCTTTAAATCCTATTTGCTCTCTGTATTCAAAAAAAGAATTGAGAAGAAATGTGTATAATTATACACAGAATATTAATCTTCTTCCTGGTGATCTACAACTCTAGCATATTCATCACACTGGAACTGTGCTCAAAAGTATTTTCATCTGATTAAAACCGCTGATTCATCGATGCATGTAATCCTTTGCTAATAGTATGTATATAAATGGCTCTTAACAATTTGCACATCAGTTATTCCTCATTTTTCATTGTTATGTGATTTTTCTTAAACACTGAGTGCAATTCTGAACGTTTATGTTCTGATTGAGCTTTTTGGAGAAGTAAGGTGCAGTGATCTGGGCTACAGATGGAGGAAGCTAGAAATCCTAACATCTGATTTCAGCTCTGGCCCCAAATTCGTTTTGTAGCTTTGGATAATTCGCTCCAGTCATGCCTGCACTGGGGTCAGTTTTACAGTCACCTTCAATCCTGGATCCACATTTTTTAGGAATTGTGAATACTTAAACATGATCACCAGCCATCTACCTCAGTACTGCAAACCCTGCCATGCTTCAGGGTGTAAAGCTCACCCTGACACTACACACTATGCCATGCCTTTCTACACTTTCTCAGAAATACACGTCAGAAGATACACTGTCACCACCACTAATGTGACCATTTGCTATTTTTTGCTTCTGACTCTTTCTGCACCTCTTTCCTTTCTTTGCTACTTATAAATGGCAGCTTGCTTAGAAGAAGAGACAAGGGCTGCCAAATTATTCACAGCAGTCTCCCACGAGGAAAATGCATTTCTATTTCATGTGCACATCTTACCTCTGTGCACATGAAATAGAAATGCAATGAGAACAACTTCGGTTTACATCGAACAGCCTGCAGATATATGATACAAACAAGAAATAATGGCTCATGGTGCTCAAAAGGTTTGCAAATAACTTCAATGTACCCTTGAAGGTCTATCATTATAGACATACCCTCAGGACACATAAGTGTCAACAACAGTCTTGTCAAACTCTTCAAAGCTAGGCCAGAGATAGTACCAATTAATATTCTCACTACTTAAACATCTCTTTCCATATGTGTTTCACAAATGTTCAGCAGCAGAACACTGGTCTCATGCCTACTTTTCCTTGTTCATACTGAGAAACTGGGTGCATCATGCCTATGCCTTTTGAGAAACATGAAATAGTAGCTGTGCTCAGTGCATGTGAAATGTGTATGTAGAAGACTGATTTTGTGTGAAACTGAGTGTTAGCTGTTTATTTTATTAAAAATAAAGGCATGTATTGACCTGCCTTTTGTACCACACTCTGGTGTTCAGAGCATTTCTCCCAGGTTCAGTTCTCTCCTCAAGCTGAAAGAAAAAGCAAGCTTTCAACAGCTTCCCTGGCTGAAATCTCTTCTTGGGACACAAATTCTACATTGGTTGTTGGAGCTGTCAAACAGCAGTCCTAAAATTTGCCCAGTTTTGTGAGTGCTTGAGGCAATAGATCATACACACAGTCACCAGTTCTCTCAATCTCCTTTTTTGTCAGAAATCACTTAAGTAGTTCGTGCCAGAAAAGGATGCAGAGTTCTTCAGCCCACGTGGAGGGAAGTTTGTAAAGGGTTATTTATACAGCTGGAATTGTGAGAATCTGGAAATCAGTCTTTCCTTTGTGTTAGCTTAGGCAGCTTCATGCTCACCTGCTGTAAACATTCTGAGTTAATGAACTCCTCCCATATCTTGATCCTGTTAAAACTTGTAATGCTCAGTAATATGGTATCCAAGATTCTTTATGAATTTAACTACTAGGACAAAAGTTTCCATTCTGAATATGCAAATGTCTTCAGTGCCTCTGAAAATTAGATCATGTCTCTATCTAGTCAGTGCCTAATTTTACAGTTGATGCTCTGAAATGTTTGCCCAACCTCTGTATTTTCTGTTTTTTGTTTGTAAAAATGGAACATTAATACTTAATTGCTTCTCAAAACTTTGTGGGAATTAATGCTTCTAAAGCATTTCAAGAATGAAAAGGACCACATAAACTGACAACTACTGTAATTAAGTATGAATTATTTAAACTGAAAAATTTGTTTTGCAAATGAAGTGCTGGAGCAATGTATTGAACAAACCACCCAAAACCTCGCAAAAATTACTAATCAAAACACAAGGCTTAGACATCTTGCAGTACCACCTCTTAACAAAGTACTGAGCATCAACTGAGCTGTAGCAATTGACCATATATGCACATAGCTTTATTTTGATGGAAAGTAGTTTCATGTAACATATTGCACCTTCCATTTGGCTCAGATAGGAGCATGCATATGGTCAGGCAGTTAGCACTGACCTAATGAGGAGCCCTCAAAAGAAGTCTCATAGCAACTGACAGCTAACTGTTATCTTGTGTCCTCTTGTTGCAGTATCTGGATTTTTTCCTTTCCATAATTTTGAATGTAGGTTCTGTGGGGAAGTTACCATTGTTTTATCATATGGACATATGACTTAATTTCCTGTACTGGCATAGGATCCAGTCCAGAGAAACACCAGTGACAGCACTACTACTACTATATTTAACGTATTTAAAAAGGAATAGGGCACTTAGGGCTTGTGTTAGCAAGCTATTGGCTTTTGCCCTACGTAGATAGAGCATACTGGCCATGACTTGTAATGTCATGTAATACCCGTCTTTTTAAGCATTTGTAATACCCATCTTTCTAAGCAATATTATTGCACATGTCCTACATCTACTTTTTTTTCGCAGTTATTTCATACTTTAGTTTTGAAGCACTTAAAATGAAATCAATTATATATTAAATAGCAAGAATATCTCTCTAACTTTCTGCTAGTTTTCTTTTCAAATCTGCTCCATGAACACCATTTAAAAGACAATGCATTAAACAAAGTGATTTATCTCTTTTGCATTATTGTTAATTTTCTTGTTATATTTTTATAGCTGTTTTGCTATTTGTAAAACAATACCAACATTTACTATATGCAAATATAATTTATATTAAATACCTCAAATCAGTATTTTCTAGGTGAAATGGAGACTGTTTTGGGAAAGGGAAACAAATAATTAATCTATAAAATGGTATAATAATATATTGACATTTAATAACAGCATTCCACTAATAAACAGTTAACAATAGTCAATATTTCTTAAAAATATATATATAAAAAACAGGCTGTTATTATTGCAAGTTTTGAAGACATTTTACAAAGTTGTTCTATTCAGGAAAAAAAGACCTGATGGCTGGAAAATGGCCAACATAATGTCATTATTGAAGATGGACTCTGGCAACACTTCAGAAAATTATAGACCATTTATTTTTGATGCCTTTTGGGAGGAGGGAATCTTAAAAAGCGTTTTTGGACATTAAATGGGTGCCATTTAGAAAAGCACAGCTTGATGAAGGGTAGCCAGTATTGCCCTAAGAATGAAAGGTCATGCTTCAGTACCTTCTGAATTTCTTTCAGGTTACACATAATTAGGGAACAAATAGATAGCATACATTTGGTTTTCATTTTCATAAGGTATTCAGGAAAATTTTAAATCAAGGACTAATATAGTGTACTGTGATGTTGGTAAGAGAATGAAATAAATAATTTTACTAAGAGAAAAACTTTATTATTCTGAAACAAATAGGAGTAGAGCAACACAGGTATTAATGATAGGGGTTTGTACTTTCATTTTATGTTTATTTAGTGACAATAGAAATAACAACATCAGGCTATCAAAAATCACGTCGTTTAAGTCCTGAGAGTACTTAAGCATGTATATAACTAAGCAGATCTGACACAGTATTGTTAATCTAAGTGAAATTACTCAGGTGCTTAAATGTTTTACAGAGGTTCAGTCCCTTCTAATATAAACTCACAGAATCCAAATCTTAAAAAAATAAAAATCATTTATATGCAAAAATCAGCAATTTCTGCAACACATTCACCAGGAAGCTAATCTGCTAATTACAGGACACAGTTTTTTAACCTCTCTCCTCTTAACACTTCCAAAATACTGCGAATTCACCTGCAAGTTTCTGATCCATCCACCTTCATGATGCTACGCTCTACAATTTGTTGTACTTCAGCTCAGAAAACTTTGTGTGCTTTAAAATATGAACACATGGTATCAAGATTTTTCAAAAAGAAATTTTGAGTGTCCCTATGCTTGAACGCTGGAGGAAGAAACCTTTGAAATATGTGCCCTACAGAAACCAGGCGAGTATTTCCGCCTCTGAAAATTGATCCCATTTTAAAGAAGTACCAAATTTAATATGAAAAAATGGAGACACCCAAGACTGCAAGAAGAAACCCTTGAAATCCTTAACTAAGATAAACGGTAATTAAAGCATCTAAGATTAATTATGCAGCACACTCAACAGAACTATATTTTTCTGATGCAAAATTATGGAATTTATATAGCAATATATAGATATCAACCAAATTTAGAGTACTATAATATCAGTTTAGTAAAGTTCATTATTGTGTCAATTTACATTAAACATATAAGTACCATAAGACCCAAGTACATAATATAAACCAGAACAGATTTGCTAAAATATTCTCTGCTATTTCTTCCTCCAAACCTTTTCTGTTTCCTTTCCAATGTCAGTAGCAGTTTGAAATTTCAATTTTAATGTCAAGCTTCGTGTTGAAAAATGCTATTACAGAAAAAATAATTCAAACTAATTTATAGCTGACTGCAATTCTGGAAATATTATGACAAAACAGAGAATTAGCTTGCACAGCAGCATTTTGCATTTTATTTCTTTCAAGACCTATGCAGACATTTGTTTGAGGCCCAAATGCTATAGTTGACATATTATAAACATATTAACACCAGATTACCCTTCAACCTCTTACTTTTTTTTGACTGTCAGATGAAATCCTAACCAGGATAAACATGGTGAAGACTGAAAGGATTAAAAGAGTGTCAATATGTAGGAAGATTTTAAACAATTACTTTTGATATAACCTTAATCTGGGAATCCAAATTGTGTGTTATAGGCAGTGCTATGAAAATAAAGCACAAGAAGAATACAGGATAGACCTCTGTCTCAAAGAAGAGATCTTGGATATTCAAAATGGTTCACTCAAGGTTCTGAATAAAGAAGGCCAAGATAAAACTCTTCAATTAATTAAAGCAAACAACATTACTTCATTGGAATTTAAGAGAGAGAGCATCTTCTATCAGATAGATCAGAGAGTATCTTCTGTACAGAGAGAGAATATCTTCTATAAGACAAGCCAGTGAAGGTGGGCAAGGAGACAGTACAAAACATAGAGATGTTGAGAACAGACTCAATCAAGACATTGAAATCCATGAAGAGAAGAAATTATGGAATTACCAAGGCACCACTGCTAGAAGCCCAGTTGAAAGAAAAAAAAGGGTGGTGGTGGTGAGGATTGAAATAGCTTGTTTGTGAGCCTAAAATCAATCTCATTGGTCTTACTGAGACCTGAAAAGAAACTTGCATGACAGGGATTTTAAAATCAGTGGTTGTTGCTTATCTAATGACTGAAGTGGGGAGAAGTGGTAGTCTGGCATAAGGCTGGGACTGGCCAAGCTCTGCTTCCCCTCAGAGGGCTCCTCTACAAAAGCTCTCACAACTCTCACGTTTCCAGTATCAAGACATCAATGGATTGTCTAGACATCCTAGAGGATGATGTCTTCATTCAGACTGTTGCCTCTACCATTTAGATTTCCATCTTGCACGTTATGGTGAGGGGTGAAGGAGTATTATTTGCAGAACTGAGTATTAGTGGTTGCCTGGGTGGAAGAGATCGTGATGAAATGTGAAGGCTGAGCAGAATAAAATCCGGTTGGGAAACAAATTAATCAAATCAAATGTGAGAAGAACATGAATGAAAAAAAATGAGACCAGTAACTGTGAGCTGCTTAAGAACATTTTAATAGATATCTTCCAAAACATTTGCATAACAAGGAAAGAGGGGCAGACTCATTATGAAACAAACCTAGCCTAAGGCCAAGTGAAAGAAACTGTAAAAATAATTGATAAGTGAATTCACATATAAATTGTGAATTCATCTAATATAAATGGAGTAATAGAAAAGTTTAGGTAATGTATACAGATCAGAGAAGAGAAATTAGAGCAAACTGACCTAAATTAAAACTATACAGAGTTAAATTTAAAATACGGGAACAAAAGAAATCCAAAGAGATATTGGGAGTTTATTAGATTGAAATGGCAGAACTAGTTATAAGTAAACAAAAGTGCTATCTCAATACTTTGATTCTATATTTGGAAAAGCAAAATTATATAGTCATATAAGTGTATGACAGTGGTATTAATTCCAAGAGTAATTACAAAAATTTTGTCTCACCCAAAGGTCCTGGCCCCAAACAAGTGGCATAACTCCAAGCACTCAATGCCACCAGTTTTCATCACAAGGCCTTGGCTTTTCTGTCTGGGAAACCTCTTCCATCTCTTGTTAAAACAGTGAAAAACATCAAAGTCATAGGCTCAGGTGAAAAAAAAAGCACAACTGCCTCTGACTTTGGCAAATGTGATGAGGGGACTCAGACAGGAGGATGAGCTTGGGTTTCTTGACCCTGTTCCCCCATATGTGTCTGCACATTTTGGTCTCTGACCCATAGTTCTTGCACACCAATGTGCACACTGACACACTTCTACAGAAAGGGAGGACATTTCCTCTCAGAACTGCCCTACAACTGTGGGGACAGTCCTGTGGCAGGACCATGCTAAAGGCATCTCAGGCAGAAGTGCCTGAGGAGAAACCAGACACTAAGTAACCTGCATTGTTTGGTAATGGGGTTCAAGCAAACAACATATGGTTTCATACGGCCTGGTTTTGTCACCAGAACAAGGAAGTTGACAGGAATTTTCTCAACCCTGAATCAGAAATCTCTGATGTTACCAATAACTCAGAGGATATGGCAGAAATTCAGATGAGATTTCTCCCCAAAAGCAGCGTGCTCAAGCTGAACCTGTAGCACTAACAGCTCTTTAGGTTCTCAGTTTCAGGTCTTTTCTAAGAAGAATACCTTGAATTCAGATCAGGCAGTTCTGTCAAGCTACTGACATAATTGATACTTTTAGCAAAATGCTTCAAAATCATAGTCATGTACTTTCCACCTTAAGAATGCCTTTCTCAGGAACTGCATATCTAACTCAGCAAGGACTCACTGACACACCACCCACATCTGGTTCATTTGTGTCGCTTTGGATAAATTTCTGAAATACCAAGATCATGTTGGTAACACCAGCTGTCAAAATCAATATTGTAAAAGATCGACTTGTTGGATCATTCCAAAGTTCTGCTTCTTTGTGGGGGCTCCTTGTCATCTCTGCCCTTTAGCAACAGAACACAGGTTTTCAATGTGGGCCTATGACCTCTGCTCATTGTCTTGCAATTCCATACAGTGACATGCCTGTCAGTGGTTCTACAGCCCAAATCCATAACCAGGCTACTAATTTTGTGTAATATATCCCATAATAGCAAGATTCCCTTGATATTCTGCTGTACCTACATATCTTGAACCTTTTTCCAGCCTATAGTTGTGATTTCCTTGAACGCGAGGGTTCCATTGATGTCTTCCTATTAATAATGAACTGGAAAAAATCTTGCCATCAATAGTTTTCCTTCCCTGACAACTTTTTAATCCTCTTGAATTCATTTAAAGTCAATACATGAGCTTTAGGTATAATCCTAACTACAGCTACAGTCTATGTGCAATGTAGATTGTAACTCAATTGATAAAATTCTGCTCCCTGACCAGACCAGATGGAAGTATAAACATACTGAATACTTCTGAGAATATAAGGTTTAGCCTGGCCTGATGCATATATGACAATTATAACTGTGGCCTCATGTGATCTGCATGCACACAGATATAAGAGTACTGAATGGAGAGGGTATACATTACTTTTTGCCTTTGTTGCTGGCTCAACCTTTTTTAGAGGCAGTTTGTTTAATTTCAAGGTTAAATTTAAAAGTATTATCATACTGTATTAAAACTGTCTTTAAGGTGAGGTAGCTTGTGTCTTAGCTACTTAGCATTGATCAGATGGGTGTGCCTGGCAAGCCAGAGTTTATGAGCTTATGAGCTCAAGCACCATAAATTCATATGCTTTCTGCACACTAAGTTCTGTCTGTAGAGAAGACCAGAAAGTAAGCTAAAGCATGATTTCTCCAAGTTCTATAAGGTTTTTACTAAAGAAAGATGAAGTTTGATTGGTGCCTCCATTTTGGGCAAATCAATGTGTAACAAGCCTCAGTGGCTCAAATTAAAGGCTACATAAATTTAAACTAGAGGTCCCATTTTTTTCATTGTTATGATAATAATTGAAACATCATACTCAGCATTTTGGTAGATTTTTTTATCTCTGGAAATGTTATAATCAAGACTAGCATGTTTTCTCAAACATACACTAATTCCTGAAGGAATTAATTCCAGAAAAATCTTAGATATATGTTATGTGGGAGGTCCAGCTAGAGAATTGCAATGGTTTCTACTGGCTTTATACTATACAAACAACCTAAGAACCTGTGACTGAATAGTTGTTGCTACACCACTGCTGTTTGGGGAACAAGCATTATGATCACAATGCTCTTTCAGTGGCAAAGCTCTTTTTAACTGCAGGCTAAAGTATCAGACCTTAGAAAGAGACTTCTAATTTGTCAGTATCACCCATTCTGGCTCTTTGTATGTCTTTAATAATTTCACATTTCTTTCTAGATTTACTAAATCACTGTCACTGAGTAAAATTGCACAGAATTATAAACACTTTAGTAAGTTCACTCATTTATGACAGAACATACTGATTTGTCATGTGTATATCAACCATTAAAGCCTAGTAATTCAGTGATTAATGCATGACTCATGTATATGTTTGTCCAGGTAATTAAACAGCAAAATAAGCATTCAGTAATATATCTTACCCAGTATTATAGTTTTAAGCAATACTGATAGAAACCCATACATGTGAAGAAGATTGACTATCACCTAAGAAATATATGAAGTGTCTTAGTTGTCTTTTAAGCACAAAGAAATCAGATTTAAAGCAAAGTTTCAGGAGTTAAAAACTGGAAAATAAGGCTATTACAGCATTTTCTGGTTATTGTATAAAAAAGAGTGCTCAAGCACACCACTGCATGTAGTTTAAACATCTGTCTCCTTCCACTTTTTATTCCAAGACTGGTGTGATTTCACCTTGGAGACAGCTTTAGGATAGGGTTTATGCATTAAATCAGCTTTTCTACTTTTCAAAAGCACAAATGTGTCAGGATCTGTCACCCTTTTATCTTTGTGAAGAATGCTAGGCTAAACTGAATCTGATTCCTGGGCAAGTGTAAAAACTGATGAGGATGCAAGGGATCCCAACCTTTGTAAACACTGACATAATCTGCAGAGGGACAAAGAGAGTGGGAAAGAGAATGTGAGACACTGGTGAAAGAATTCACAGTGCTTAGAAGCCCCAATTATGGGCCAAGATCCCGTTTGCATTGTTTAATAACAAAAGACGGTTCTTGCCCCCAAGCACTTACAATAAATGTGGATTTGAAATTAATTTTCAAGGAATGCTAAGGTAATTGTGTGTGCACTGTGTTTAACATATAGGCAACACACTTTTGGAAATGGCATGTATTAGTGGAATAAAGCCAGCCTGAGCTTGGGTGTTGTTAAACTCCATTCACAAGATAAAAATTATTGTGTGATATTGGGCAAAGACATAATTTATTTATTAATAAATTCTGATCTTTAAATGCCTTTCTATATTAGCTACAGAATTTATGCACCTGACAGTATCTGAATGAGAAAAATAAAAGATTTTGCATTCTGTCACTGAATGACCTTGATAACCATAATAGAAATTAGAAAATGTTCTATATTTGTTATGGCAATGTATTCTCCAAAGTATTACAGTAATCATTTTTAAGATCATAGTAATTTAACAGTTCCTCAGTTTTTCAAGTACTCTGGCCTTGGATGATTGCTTGAACCTTCACATACACATTACCCACAAAATCTTTTTATATATTTTTAATACTACAAATTCTTTACTTTCCTTGAAGTATGTTTAAAGATACTGTGGTTTCATGAAATGCCATATGAAGATATTTCATGGTCTTTCATGCCACAGCTGAAGTAAAATGAAGCTATGTCCACAGAGATATTTTCAAGTGTTTACTCTGCATTTTTACAAAAATCTTTTTTACTCCTTCAATGAAAGAAAAGAAGTGAACTGGCACCCTTGGGATCTTGACATTCCCTCATGCACAAATGATCTTCCTGAGGGCTGTAATGGTTGGTGGAACTCTTTGGGAATTTTCAGTTCTTCCTTCCTATGTGTTTTTTATGTCCTACTCCCCACCCCTTTCTGTGAGCTGATATTGTGAAGCTACTCAAGGGAACAAAATTCCTCCCCAAATCTCCCCAGTTTGTTGGACCTACAGCATTGTAATCAGCTCTGATGTTTCATGCAGACCATTAAATAATGTTGCCCATGAAACTATTGAAGAAAGTCTTTTTAGATGTAAGGCTTTGGCCCCATTTCTGGTCCCATACAGTGTCAGTCACAGTAGGCACCATGCCCAGAACTTCCTCTCACATTCCTACCTTCCTTTGTTCCCTGAGCTATTTGAAATTCTTGGTGCTATAAGGTACATACCTCTTCTCTCCCAAACTGCCTCCGATGTAATCCATCACCTAGTTCCTTTCCTCCTCAGATCCTTTCCCCCCTTCAGTCAAGGTTCTCAGTCTCCCACCTTTTGCATCTGTTTGCACATGGGGACCAACAGCAGTAGGCTGGAAGGACTTGTATCTGCACTGTCTACTGGTGTGTAACTGCAGCATCTACAGAAAAGTGCATCCTGTTGTGCCATCACAGGATGGTGCATATATTGGACCACACCACTTCTCTCCTCATAAGACCTAATTTGTGAACCTCAACTAACAAGAAGGAGGTGTTGGATATATCTGAGTCCTAATAAGAGGAAGACAGTTTTACACAGTCCTGTGCTCCCAAAGTACAAAAACCAGTTCTACTCTCCTAGTTACCACAGGACTACCCGATTTCCTCTTTGGATCTAAAGATACGTGTTCCTCTGTCTACTAAAGTCAGTCAGCAAACCCGAGCAGATCTCCCACAAACCTTCTTTGCGTATAGGTGATTATTTATACATGTTTATATTTATAGGTGATATATTTACAGAGGGCCTACACCTTCCCAGTGTTGTACATCATTAAGACTATCCTTTGCATCCACAGCAGCAAATGCAAGAAGTGCTTCTTTCTTCTGAGCATTAACAATGAATTCAGAGCAAGACTTCTCTGACTCCTGCCTGCCAAAATGTTGTGTACCTGAGTACAGTCTAAAATTTCCCAAAGGTAGTTCCAAAGGTTATGCAAGGCTGTGATTCAGAGAAATGGTGCTGAACATCTACGTCAGAAAGTGAGCTGTACTCAGCTGCATACGTTGACTCAGCTGTTGTGCAGACACCTGGCAGACACAGACCTTCAGCTGCCATCTGTGATGCTTGTATTGTGCAATCACATCTCTGTAATCTAAGAGTAAAAATGGAGGGGAAGAAGTAGCAATAACTATGGAGAAAGGAGAGTGCAATAAGTTTCATATAACCTCTAATATCAAGAAGTGTAGGTCACAGAGTAGTTGATTTTGCTTGCCACCAAAGCAATTTTCACAGTAGGAGATATACAAAATTATCCTAGACACATTCAGTTCTTTTAGAATAATCGAGAAGGATTACACGCACATAGAACTCATGTCATATATAGGGTGGTAACAGTCATTACCACAGGAACTGTCTGTCAGATGCATTCTTCCAAAGAATCCTTCAGAGACATCACAAGGAGAAGCCATTAGGTTTTTGCAGAGGATAATAAATTTTGAGTGACACTACTGGTAGCTACTTTTTACAATAGCATCTTTACTTGGTGATTACTATCCCTTACCTTCAGCCCCTAAAATGAAAAAAAATATTAGAGTGTCTACCAGCAGGAGGAGGTTTTATTCTTTAATACCTAGCTCTGTATCACACAGGCAAGAGCACATCCAACACCAGATATTTAAGACATGGGAAAGCCACAGTGCAGAAGCAATGTAGTACAGTGGTGGTCTCCTCACGCCTTTTGGGCTAAATGGGAGACAACCAAAGGATGACTAGGTTGACAGTTCTTGCAGTTAACTTAAGCTCTTGTTTACCTTTCCAGCATTTAACAGAACTCCTCAGAGCTTTCCAAGTTGAGCTGGGCTGCTCTCAGTATTAAAAGGCTTCAGAAAGGGGCTATGTGAAATAAATGGGGTAAATTAGTAAATTAATTTGTATAATGGCACTCATGCCTTCAGCTTTTGTAATTGGGCTTTTGTTACCAGGCCTTTTCATATGTCTTTTCCTTAGAGGTAACCTCGTGCAAGAGCTAAAGCAGTTCTCATAGACAGCCCTCTGTTCCCCAGATGCCGGCCACAGATTAGCTAAGAAATCATTTCTCCCTTAATTTTTATCTCTCTAACTCTGTGTTTGGTTTCTGTATCTGGGTTTGACCAGGTTTAGAGGCTATATGGATTATGTATGTTCATTATTGTACTTAGAAGCTTTTTTAACAATATGTATATGTTAATCCAGAGATGCATATATTCTTAACATGAATATATTACTCTAATTTACTTTCACTTGTTTTATACAAATTACTTACTGCATCTAGACTCCAGAACAAAGCCAGGCTCTTCCTACATGTTAGTATATTCAGTACATAAAGTGGTAAGATTATACTTTAAACTATTCTGCAGTTCTACAAAATATTAAACAATATAGTTTTTTTTCTTACAGAGTTGCTAAGGTAACATGCTGGAACATGTGGTGCAATTTTATTCAACTGACTGTTTATTACATTTTAAAAATAAAAATTTATAACACAACTTTGCATTTATTATTTGTATAATCTCTGCAATTCTCCATCAACATCTATGTAAGAGACAAAGGCAGCCTGGTGTTTGGGAGTACCTTTTCTCAGGGGAGACCAAGTCGGGGAGAGGTATATAGCACTAGACAGTAGTTGATTAAGTGGCTTGTTTCTCTTACAGGAGACTCAGATATCAGGGGATTTTATCATCCATCAAATTTCCTTTGTTTTGCTAGGACGTTTGTCCCTTCTGCATGATTAGCCTAACATTTGGCATCACCTTTTGCTGAAGCCCTTCTACTCCTCAATGCTTGGACCAAGTACATCCTACCCCCTTTAGGGGAAGCAGCAAAACTTCCATGACCTAACCCTGCTGTTCTGTACTGAAGCTTCTCCTATCTTACTTGCTTCTCAGGGTACCTGGAAAGCTTAGGAAGTGTCTTCATCGCATGTTAGGCCAAGCACAATCAGCTGGGCAGGGTTTGCTGCCTGTGCTTTTCACCCTGCCCATTGTGCCTGCAATTGCACTTCAATGTCATCACAATTCCTTGTATTCAAGGGCTTCGGTGCACGCTACCCACTTCAGTATTTATTTTAATGATTCATTAATATTTTACAACACAATCCTCTTGGAATCATAGAATTCCATCTTTTATTTAAGAAGTCAGGTGACCATCAAATGCCTACAGATTGTAGTTTCACCACATGCAGGCTATTCTGAAGATATAATCCTTAGGGAACCTGTTTTGAGGCTTGGGAAAGAGCCTTTCTCACCAGTCACTTCAGTAACTCAAACTTGCTGCTTCCATTGAATTAAGAAAATAGTATGAAAGCATGCAATGCTTATTAAGTTTAATGTTTTTGTCCACCTAGTTTACTGCCTTCCCATCTGCCCTTTACTTGCAGAGGATTTAAAATAATATAGAAGCTAAAGGAAATGCAGTTATCCTGCTGTTGTCTATTTAGCTTTCATTAAGTAAGTTGGTGCACAGCTCACACTCATTCTCAAAATCAGCCCATCATCTAAAAGTATTTACATAAGACTCTTTGCATTATATACCAACCTCTGCTACACTAGTATTAACTACTGACATCTGCCAAGGCTGACTAGTAAGTGCTTTACAGTATCAATTCATCCTAAGCAAAAAGCATGTTTGAGTGCTGCAGTGCTCTTGTTAACGCCAATAAGAAGTATCAGAGCTCATATGACACCTAGCAGAAATTAGTACCCACATTCAAAGAAAAGCTTTTGTTATTTTCCAGAGTATTATGTGGACTTTATTGAGATGACTGCATCTGACACCTGCTGTAATATAAAATGCAGCTATAATTAGCCAACTGATGCTCTCCACAGTTTAGGTCGAATCCCTTCTGTGGGAATTATGCTTTAAAATATTCAGAACTCCAAGTGGCTCTCATTACATTTAATTTTTACTTAGAATTAGGTGGTCTAGAAAAAAAATTTAGGATTGTAATAGCCCCCTGCTGAATGCCACACAGCAACGTGAAAACCCATAGATTTTTTTCCAAATAAAAAAATGAGAACAAGCAGACTACACTACAGCCTTCAATTGAAGTCTGGCTTTGCTTAATTGTACTTTTTGCACTCATCAGTCTCTCCTCTTCAGAGCAAGCTACAAAAATTGCCTGAATAGCCAAAGAAAAGTTTCCCACAGTCACTGGTCACAGAAAAACACCATTGTCCTTCCTCACAGTTTGATGGACAACATTTCTATAAATGGGTAGCCAGTCTGTCAATGGTACCCTTGCTGAAAAGGCAAAAGAAGAGAACAGATTCTGCCAATATCTGACAAAGCATGTTAACACATAATCAGGCATTCACTAGTCAGGCAGCTGCCCCTGGGACCTTCATAACACAGGTGCCTTTAAGCCATTTCCTATTCACAGATAAAGGAAACAAGCAGGAGATACCTGGGAAAGGAGCAGTCTATTGTGGCCTGTCAAATGTCCATCTTCTAGGCTGCCTGCATAAAACCAGAAAGCACATAAAGGAAAGTTCAGCCTGAACTGCTAAATTATAAAACAGCAAAATACTCTCCAACTCCATAACTTTAATCTTCATTTAAATGATAATTTAAAAGGTTAGTAAAGGAGGACCATGCCTTATAAGACATACCTTCTTCATTCTTTTTCCTGCATCAAACTGAGCAAAAGATTTGTCATGTCCCTGAGTCCAACAATTAGAATAAAGTCAGCAGCAGTGGTCCCTGGACTATCATCTTCACCTGCTGCAGCTTTGGTATGGTTTGTCCATACCTAACCTGCTCTCTTCTTCACCCAGCTAAAATTATCAAATTTGTCCTTTAAATGAGGAAACTGGAATTTTCTGATGGACTAGACTAGTGTGAATAAAAGTTTATTAAGCTGCAGGACAAAGACTCTTTATCTCCTTTTTATTGACTTTAACTTAGTGAGCCTAACAAACAAGTGACATTCATAGTCCACATTACCTAAAGCCACCAAATAGAGTGACTGTTTTAGCAGTGAATAGATCATGGTAAGACAACAGTTAACTTTATGAAAAGGAAAATATTTCTCTTTTGTGATTATGCATAAAGGTGCCTATTTCATACACTCAGCATATTAAATGCTAAAATCTATAGCCCCAAGCAGGAACTCGGTTTATGTTTAAGTAATGTAAGTTATTTTTCATGGCGATTTTTGTAGTACTGCCTACAAAATGTAGGTGTATTTAATGCTAAACACAAGAAAATGTTTTATCACATTCTATGGATGTTCCTGATGGAAGCAATTAATGGAAGCAATATCTAGAAAAGGGTTTCAGGACATGCATCACAACCACTGGAATTGCCCTGATGGTGCTGGGAGGCTCCTGCCAGTGATTCACTGTCTCTGAGAACATAAACTGCTGCAGTGGTGCACAAAATACTTGCAGCAGAAGACAGAATATTGCATGGTACAAACAAGTGTGCACAGCTCTGCTGTACACTTCTATATGAAACAGAGTGATGTCTTGCCTACTCCTCAAGCAAAAATTTCCCAAAGAGTCTAGTCATGATTTCTCACAATTACTATTCTCTAAGCAGATCTACTCTTACAAACAAGCTATATATATATATATATATATAT
>NW_008682931.1:66811-72801 GCF_000695815.1 Acanthisitta chloris
ATTCAATGGAATTAATAGCCATAATAAAATTAAGATGAAGCCAAGAATTAATAAGATTAAGATAAAATACAGTATTATAAAATGCAAATAAAAAATTATGATATCCCTTGCCATTTTTCTTGGTCAGTTTTGAGAGTTATGTACTATCAGGTTTCTTAGCACTGCCCATACCTGTTCAGCTGAGCTGGAGTTACACTTCTCAACATTTTACAAGGACTGCTTTTTCTCTGTTGAATCAGTCTCAGGTCATTATCAAACTTACAACCTAGACCCAGTCTTGCAAAGGCTTTTACACACAGGCTTAGCTTTATGCACATGAATAGTCCTTTAGAATTCATTAGAATGATTTGTGCACAAAGTAAGCAGGTGCATGACTAGCTTCACTGAAGGATTGGGACCCAAAATGTCAAAGACTCTATATTCCCTATTAACAAATGCCTCTTCTGCATTAGAAAAATACTGACAGTGTAAAGATGAGTGTGATCCTTTGTCCATTTACTATAATACAAATGAGATCATTCAAATAACTTTATAGTTACTTTATATCCAAAAAGGGCATTATGTATTTACTTGTACAGATACAGAAGCTGAGAACACTGCAGGTGCTATGAACACAGTGATATATCCAGAGGAGTCTACAGGATTCAGGTGCCCATCTTACTTTGTCACGTGGATATATTAACTCCTTGATGCTATTTTGAGAAGCTCAGCTCAACTATGTAATACAGATCCCTAATTTCAACTATCAGTCCATGAATTTCATATCTAAAGCAATTCTGGATCTGGTTCCTGAAGTCAACAGAGGAGCCTGATAGGATACGGAATCATTGATCAGACCAATAATGACAGAAGTCTATTAGATAATAACTATCCAGCTCCTGGGCTATAGAAATCTGTATGCTGACCTGTTGAAGCAGGAGGTAAATTTAAATTTGAGCAATGTAACAATTCCACAGAAAAGGCTAGGAAGACTGTAATGTTTAGAGAAGGACTTGGCTCCCAGCTAAGCTATGTGAAAAGCTTATATATAGCAGAGTTGAAGAACCCTATTTAAAATATTCCTAAGCATCCATCACTATTATTTATTTTAAAATAATGGTCAAATTATACTAATAAAGATGCAAGTTACAGCTTTTAAAATCAACTACTCAGCAATCAAGGAATCCCAAAAGTTAA
Source organism: Acanthisitta chloris (assembly GCF_000695815.1). Lineage (NCBI taxonomy): Eukaryota > Metazoa > Chordata > Aves > Passeriformes > Acanthisittidae > Acanthisitta > Acanthisitta chloris. The sequence continues at coordinate 67,988 of NW_008682931.1, forward strand.
ATTTTCTCTGAAATAAATGTGCTCCATTCCTGTTTCCCTGTTAAATATAGATTTTCAAGTGTCCTGTTAAACCTGAGTTAAATATATAATATGAGCAGCATGTACACATTAATGCAATGGAAAATTATTAATTTTTAGACTGTCTTCAGGTATGAGTGCTTAATTTCACAATGCTTGTGTCAAATTGCTGACAGTTTACAGACAGGAGAAACACTGTGAGCATAGGCACCTACTCTGCAAGGCATTCTACATTTTCATGTGATAGTCTCACATGAAAATTATAGGAAAGAGGTTTATAATCAAATCTTTCAAAGTAGCTATAGAAGTATAAAATCTGTGAACACAGAATAATTATAATAATAGTTCACTGACTTCTAAGAAGAGCTGTTGAGCTGGGACTTGCAGGGGTCAGTTCTCGATCCCCAATTACATAACTGAACTGAAGAATTTTGTGCAGAGTGTGCTAATCTTATTTTCAGATAGCAGCAAGAAAGAGCAGGAAGGCAGGTAGATAAAGCTAGCATATGGCATAAAATTAATAAACAAAGACATGAAAAATAAAGTAAGGCAAAGCATGGAGCAGTGCCAGAAAATCTCTAGGCCAAAAAGACTCAGAAAGGAAGGGCCATGGGTCTATGTGCATGTCATGATAAGGACACTAAACAGAATGTGGGCAACAGCCTCATGAATGTTTGGAATTATTAAATTACTGCAAGTCATAAATATAAGATACTTACTCTTTTTTTTTCCTCTAACTGCAAATACATTACAGCTGTATTCCCCACAGGACATTTCATTCAAAGCCCATTCCAATCCTGTCTGAACACAGCTTTCTAAATTTTGATAAAGTGAGAGAAACACCAAAAGGTCAACAAAAACATTTGCTTTGAAGGAATGCAGCTCCTATTGGAGAATTAGATTTGCAATTCAGAGCCTTATTTGACGAAGTTAATAAGCACATGACTACATTTTAGGGAAGCAGGCTGAGTTTTTTCCAGCTGGGCTAGTGCTTAAAATTAGGCACCAGCTTATGTATCTTGTTGAAGGAGGATCCATAAACTTGGTTGAAGCGATGCCTTTTCCTGGGTACCCGGGTAGCAACACAAGTGAAGTGCTCTTAATTCTGAAATTAATGCTTGGAAAAATAAATAAAAACTTTTATTTTGGAGGGATTTGGTCATGTCCTAGTCTATTTTAATCCTATGAGTAGGATACAATCAATTTTCTATTTATAAACTGAGATATTTTGAGCAGCACTGATAATCTGAATATTAAGGCAAACTACATTTAGAGCAGTTGGTGTCAAGCTGCACCACTTGCCTGGGCCTCTGGGCAGAATTCAGGGTATTGTTTTTATCTTTAAAGCTCCAAATTATTTGAGTTTAATTCTTTTTCTGAAGCACTGCCTCTTTTGCCTTTCTCTGTGCTACAGCTGACATAAGCAGAAGTACACAGCATGAGCTTTTCAATTCAGGGGAAAAATCTGCTTATACATTACACAGCCTCCTTAGCTCAGCACTTCACTCTTTAGCACAACTAACCTCAACCACTGGTACATTCTGCAAAGCACTCACCTTTCTTTGGGTGTCAGTGACAAAATTTAAGTGTGTGTTCAGAAATCATGCTAATGTAACATTCAGCAGAGGAAATAGTGCTAGCAGTTATGACAGTGGTGACCAGCAAACAGAACTCGTGTCAATTCACTGAAGTTTAATGTGATTTTAAAGGGCTTAAAGGCACCTGGAGTACGAAAAAGGTGTATATATTTATCATTTTACAAACCAAATAAAAAGAAGAAATAGTCCAAAACCAAAAGAAAATTATTTTACATTTCAAAATAATTTTCACTCCAACAACATTTGCTATTGAAGGACTTAGTGGTTTTGTGTTCATATTTCTCAAGGTGGTTTTAGTGGGAAAGGCTTTTATATGCCTCAGAGATCCATTTCAGGGATCAAGCTGCAGAAGATTTAATATTATCATGATAAGTATAAGCCTGAATGTCAAAAGCAATTCTAGATTATTCCCTCCCCTGGTAGTCACATTATTAAAATATCTGGACATTACTGCCAAGTTAGACATATTTAAATCTTCTGATTCCTCTTTCTAAACAAGTATCTCTATCTCTGGCAATCCACTTCTTGCCAGTTTTCTAAAAATTCATTCCAAATTACCAGTAGCTTTCCAGCAATGAGAGCTTCCAATATTTTATTGTTTCACCAGCTTCAGTGAGCATGCCATGTAATTTCCTCTGTCTTTATGGGAGGCCTGGATTTGCTGTGGCCAGCTTTACTGCCAGAGGGGATTGCAAGTGCATTCATTTTTACTATGCACTACACACAGTGAGCATATAATCATCTTTTGGAGCCATACTGCTCTGGTCTGTCTCTTCCACTAGATATGAATGTTTAACATACTTTGTCTTAGTTGTATTTGCACGTTCTTTTCCCTACTCTCATTTTTTCACATGCCTTTATTTTCCTAATCTCTTAAATCACTTTGGATTATTTCTGTTCCGGTCTTGTTTACATAATGCATTGCATAATTTAATCTGTGAAGTTTCAGGTGATATCAAGTTTATTCAGCTAGCAGCTGCAATGCAGATCAAGGTCTTTTGAGATCATGAAAGTAGGAAGAAAATCTTTACCCATAGGAATCATTATGGTTTCTCTAAGAGAAAACATTTGCAATCAACAGGAAGAAGGTCAAGATCTAGTTTCTGCTTAGTAAATAACAGGTGGACATCAACAACTCTACAGACTACTTCACGGCCTTTTGCCTACTCTTCTTGTAATGATCACTGAGTAAATAATGGTACATCACCTCCACTACCTCTTGATATCTTCCACGGTAACTCAATCTTCCTTATAGTTCCATGTACGTGGCTATGTAACCTCCAGTATCTTTCTGCCATTTATGTGCTTATCTATTTATTTTTCTTATGAAATGTTTTGTACCCCCAAACAACTTCTTGCTAGAGGTAAAGATAACATGCTCAAAAGCAAAGATCTTAGGTCTCTCAGCTAAGAAAGCTACATGTACCTACTGTTAAAGTAGGTACACACCTGCATCACTACAGGAAAGTTGCATTTTTCCGAAGTGGAATTTATCAGGTAGCTGACCATTCATCACTAGAAGTTAAAACCTGGATCAAAGGTCTGGATTCGATATATCTTTGCAGGTCATTGGGAATTCAGGCAGGGCAAACCATCTCTTTCACACTGAGAAGCAACAAGCAGTGCCAGTGTGTTACATCTGTGCCCCATATCCTGTTCTGGCCAGCAAATTACTTATATGTTTATTTGGTGTTGTAGTGCTGATGGGGGAAGGGGAAAGGAGAATGTATATTCCTTTATTCTCAAAAGTGTCATGGTTTGAGTCAAATAAGATGATTCCATGTTGCAGAGCTGCTTGTCCAGAGTTGCCTGTCCAGAGATAAAACTGCAAGAGGCAGGGCAGGCTGAAGCAGCCAAGCCCCTGACCATGAGCTGGAATTTGTGTTGTTGCACAGAAATGCAAACCAAAATTTCTCAATTTTTCTTAATTGACTACCAGATTCTGTGTAAGTGTTCAAGACGATGTCATTTGACAAAAACAGTACCTTTGTAGGAGTTCAGTAAATTCTATAAACCAGAACTTTCAAATCATCAACACATTCTGCCATAAGCATTTCTGAATACAAAGAATGGTTCTCATCAGCTGAATCTAGCCAAATGCCATCTAGCTCACCGTAGACAAGATGTTCTTGCAAGATGCAGCTCTCCATGAAATGTTTGTAATCATTAGCACTGATGTCCTCTTTGTAACTAATTTTCCTCTGTAACTGAGCAAGCCTTTATCTACTTGAGTCTTGTCAAATATTGTTGGTTGCTGTTGCTGAATGCCTTCAGTTCAGTGGGATTTATTTTCACTAAATTAAAGTAAGTCTTATCTGGATACTTTATAGATAAATGCCTTTGAAATAACCCCCGAAGTATCAGTCAAATAAATTAACCTGCATTTCTAACGTTTTTATTTAAGAACATTTTGACACACATATATACAACAGCACTTACAATTTTCCAATGGAATAAAAAATACTTGGGGCTGCGGGGGGACACGACACAGGACAGGGAACAGGAAGAAGTGTGAAGGTTAAAGGATCGAAATTTGGGCACGAAAAAGCCCATCAGGTCGAAAATCTTTGTCAACATTTATACTGTTGTGGGAAAGAAATTAAGTAGACTGTCTTGTAGGATATACAATCTTGCAATCCCCATAATCAATGTACTCTGACAAACCTTGTAGTCTGATTTAAAAACAACCTTGCTATGACCAGAGGAGTCAACGCTTTGAAGAACAGCATGTATGAATACAGAAAGTGAATGCATAACCAGTAAAACATAGCTGAAAGAAAGGCAGCAATCTGACACACCCAGTGGAGGCACTCCTGTAAACCTGTCGTGTGCCCATGCTGACAGCTCCGTGGAGGCTGCTGAAGGGCACGATGGAGCCAGGAGGCACAGACAAGGGTGAGGGATAAGGCGACCTCACGGGGAGAGGACGCCCCACAGCAGCTGCTGCTGTCCAGGGTATAAAGCCTGGTGGTAGCGAAGGTGCCAGAGCAGGACGCGGGGTGGGCACACACCCCCGGCCAGCACACAGCGGCTCTGCGGCCACTGAGGTGCTACTCTGCCTGACGGCCGCGACCGACCCGAGACAGACTCAAGGCCCCAGTAAGGGCTGGGAAAGGGCAAGGAGCCAAAGCTAAGACGCTTTCTCAGGCGTGGGAACTGTGCCGCTCGCCATGCAGGGCAGAGAACGGCGCGGCAGCA
>NW_008682932.1:0-14060 GCF_000695815.1 Acanthisitta chloris
CTGCCTGGGGTTAAACCACGACACTGCTGCAATTTATCTTGTGATTTAATGTACCTGCTGAATTAATGATAAAAGGGAATGTCAGGATTGTAAGAAGCAATTGGTAGGGAAAAAACCCCACCTGCAACACAGCTTTCTTGAGGCTGCTCTTCCCATCTATTCCAGCACTAGATCAGCAAAACAAATGTGCATTTCAAATGGAGAGCAAGTTTAATTTATGCTCATATTTAACACATCCCTTTTTCCTAGGTCATGAGCTAATCTGGAAAATGGAGCCATTACAATAGTTCAGAATTTAGCTCGCAAAGTGGCTTTCATTCCTGTTGTACATAAGTCTTGAAACCAAATGGAAGTGTGTTCTTGGCTGTAACTCAATCTCCTCCTTCCTTCCCTGATTTATGGCACAGACGCAGCAGCTCTACATGGTTGTGTTCAGAGCACTGCTGATCAGTGCACCACAATCTGGAGCTAAACTTCACCCTTGCTCCCTGGCTATGCTGTATTCCACAGCCATTAATCTTGAAAACAGGGGCAAGTCCCAGTGTTTTATGAATTGCAAAACACTTGGCCCAAATACCTTTAGGGAATAATGTACCGTAGAGCAACACAAAACCTGCAGTGACTGAGCCTGAAGCTGCTGCAGGAACCTTTGTGCTGGATACCACCCTCCTGCTTTCCTGGCTGCTGGAAAAGGCCAAGCAAATCACAGACATGGCAATTACTGATTACAGAAACACAGGAGCACACAGCAGAGCCAAATCAAACTGTACAAGATGCTAATCTATATCTAATCACCAATTTATCAGCTGAATTAAATGTCAACAAAGTCCTCCCTCCCAATCCAGCATATCATCTGCTCCATAATATTAATGTATTATAAGGATATCATAAAGTTACTCCTCCAGAGAAAAGAGAGTATTTGCCATAGACTCTCTGAATATAGAGGCAAACTGTCCACATTTTATAAATACATAATGTCTGATAATCAGCAAATATCTTGAAGCACAAGGATCATCTTCTACAGTAGGCAGGTTACTATAGAGCAGATGAATGGGAATTATTTGCTGAGCTGTCCAAAGTGAGGGCTGAAAGGAAACATAATAAATCTACACAAATCTGTAAGAGTGACACTAAAGTTCCCTGTGGGCAATGAAAAATATGGGTGCTGTAGGCTCTATACAAACACTGTCTGGAAAGGAGAAGATTTCTAAATACCAAAGGAATAAAGTTGTGAACACCTTTCTAAGACTCAAAAGTTGGCAAAGAAAGTCCAATTAAATCTAAGGATTTTGCCGCATGGTTAGCTAAAGACAGAGCATTCTGGTAATTTTTGTTTAGTCATTCAGTAGGAATAAGAAGAATTAGATTCCTGGCAGTGTCAGAAACGGCCAAAAGTCAGGTTTTCATACATCTCTGCCTTTTATTACATCAAAGGAGGGAGTAGATGCAGGAATATACCGAAAAATTACAGGTGGAGAAGAAAGATAACCCAGGTATTTGTAGGAATCCATAGACTCGGTAGATTCTTCAGAGAAATCCTTTGCATGATTTTAGACCATTTCTTTTTTTTTCTGTTTTACCACACAATCTTTGGGGAGAAATCAGCTTTCTAGAAAAATTTCAGGTAACTAAGACCCGTGATTGCCCTAAATTGCCACTTGGTGCCACTGTCACCACACTTAATGCAAGTAATGTTCCAACACTTCTGCAGGAAGACTTTTACTATTGAATGTTGTCGTTTTGTTGAGTGTTTCCTCAGTCTAAGCTAAAACAAAATTATAGGAAGGACTGGAATTATTTTGAAGCTTACAGCATTGAAATACATTATTACTGCACTTCGATTTTGTCTGTCATGGCATTACCAAGCTTAATTGTGAGCATCATCTAGGATCTGAGCCTGAGCCTTTCTTGCTAGAATACTGGTAAAGCATCACTAAAACTAAACAGAAGAAAAGTTCAGTGAAGTTATACAGCTGAGGAAGCTTTGTTAGGCATTTTTACAAGACCAGATGAAAAACACAGGATTGAACAATTGCAGAAATAATGTTTTCAGAATAATTCTGCATTGTATTATTGTGAAATTCCAGCAACACAAAGTAGAACGCTTGTCTTTCCTGTGACTGAATTATTCATACCACATGGGAAAAGCAGCATTATTTTTAGCCTATATAGACGGTTAGATACTCTACAAACCCCCTGTCTCAGCAGGTCAGCCACTGGAAATTTCTGCAGAAAGAATTTGGATATGGAGTGGGGCAGGTCATGGTGGTGGTAACTCAACAAAGTGCTTGGCTCTCTAGCAGATGCTCTTAGTCCCTGGGAGCCATGACGATCACCAGTTCAATAAGAAAAGAAAGTAATAGTGATCAACTGACGTATTTTACAAGCACATTAGACTCAGATGTAGTCTGCTGACACCTAAAACTGTGATTAAAAGGAACATGGTATTTTCTAAAGACATATTTCCTCTCCTGCAGAAGAGGGGATTGGTAACCACAAACTCTCATCACTTCCCTGTGCTGCCATTGATTATTTATCTAATGACTTGAGATTATCAAGTCTCTGATCACTCCGGTGACAGGACCTTCAATTCAGACAATCCCAAGACACCTGTAAGCAGAACAGATCTTGCATAGAAAATGATTTGCCCTCTAATACCATTACACACAACTCCTGCATAGCACAGTAGTCCAGGTGAAGTCTTCAGCTGTAGCACCTCTGAACACTGAGATTAATAATCCACTTTTTCAACGTTTCTAATACCTTCTGTAGTACTGCCCAGTTTTACTTTACATTAAAGAGGACTTTGTGTATCCCCATAATTAGTGATATGGCATAATATGTGCCCAGAATTCAAGGTTTAGTAATGGTATGTCACCTTTTCACTTAACCTTACATACACTCTGCAGTCTACAGAGCTGTTAGGTTTGTTTTCTTGCTGTGGGAATGCTAATTTGTGAGGTCTGAAAGGGGAAAATAAAAACATTAAAATTAGTTTCCAATCATAGAGTCATCATAGAATCATAGAATTCAGGAGTTAGAATGGACCTTACAGATCATCTGGTCTCAACCCCCTGACATGGGCAGGGACACCTCCTCACTACATCAGGTTGCTCAAGGCCTCATCCAACCTGGCCTTGAATACTGCCAGGGTCTGGGCAGCCACCACGTCCCTGGGCAACTTGTACCAGTGTCTCACCACCCTCACAGGGAAAATCTTCATCCTCACATCCAACCTAGACTTTTCCTCCTTCAGTTTGAACCCATTACCCCTTGTCCTATCACTGCAGTTTCTAACACAGAGTCCCCCTCTGGCTCCTTGTAGCCCCTTCAGATATTGGAAAGTTGCTCTGAGGTCTCCATGCAGTCTTCTCTTCTCCAGGCTGAACAGCCCAAACTCCCTCAGCCTGTCCTCATTGAGGAAGTGCTCCAGTCTTCTTAGCAATTTCATGACCTCCTCTGGACTTACTCAGGAGTTCCATGTCCTTCTTGTGCTGAGGACACCAGAACTGTGTGCAGTATTCCAGGTGGGTCTCAGGAGAGCAGAGTAGAGGGGGAGAATCACCTCCTTTGACCTGCTGGCCACACTCCTTTGGATGCAGCCTAGGATTCCATTGGCTTTCTGGGCTGAGCTCACACTGCAGCTCATGGGGAGCTTCTCAGCCACTGTCACTCCCAAGTCTTTCTCCTCACTGCTGGTTTCAATTCCTTCCCCACTCAACCTGTAGCTGTGCCTGGGATTGCCCTGGCCCAGACGTAGGACCTTGCACTTCGTTTTGTTGAACTTCATGAGGTTTGCATTGGCCACCTCTCAAGCTTAGAAATTTTGGGGTGGAAGGGGAAGTGGGGGGAAGGCAAGGGGAGCTTGGAAGTTCTTGTGTGCATGGTTTGCAGTGGTCTGTCTGAAATCTAACTTTCATTTGGCACTGAAGTGTGGCTGTATCAAGATGCTGTGACTCACAGTAGCTAATGCAGTCAAGAAGTTAATCTTTAAAATGACACAAGAGATGAACAGATGTAATCATATAAGAGAATTAAAGCACTGATTCCTAACAAGAGAACTGCAGGTACCCAGTAGTCTGGTCATGTTATCTGCCTGGTCTTGGCAGAAGTTAGAGGTGAGATAGCACATCTAATTAGTGGTCTGTTTATGATTATGGAATCAGGATCTCACTTGCCTCCCTAGCAGACGAACATTAAAACACGTAGAGACTTGAAACAGGCTGTTGCCAGTACTGAGCCAAAGGGGAATGGCATGTCTGTATCTCGCCTTCAACAAGGGAAGTTGTTCTTCAACACTTCAGTTTTCCTTACTGGGAAGGATACTGGGCCAACTAAATAAAACAGAGACATGAATAGCGCAAAATCACTCATTTTCTGTTCTCATTTTATGAAGTCTAATGGGGCAGAAGAGAAGCTGTAACTTACAAACTAAATATACAAATTTAAAATTTTCTGCATATTCACCCTGTATCTTCCCTTTCAGTGGGCCGTCCCAAATATGCAGTTGTTATAACAAACAGTGGCAAAAGAGTAAAGAGCTTTCACAAGAGGCAGTGTATGGCATTTTCTGTATGGGTTATGCCTCTTTGGCCCATAGTATATGACTGAGAAAGGTATGATAAGAGGATTCATGCGCAGTTCACAAAGCTGGACATATTGTCTTTTCACTGATTTAAAGCAGCACTGAAACAAATAAATTTAAATTATTACCTCTATGTACAAAAAAAGAACGTCAAAAAATCTAAAAAGCCCTGTCTTGGTAAGTACACTTTGCAGGAAACACTCTGGTTTGAATAGCAGCTGTAAGAATCAGCTGACAGCAAAACAGTTGACAGGAGATGAAGATTCCTCTCCCTCTTAAGTAAATTATCTTGCACAGAGGTATACATGTTTGTTTATTCACTTTAGTTAGTCTCCAGGCCACCACTCTCCCTAACATCACCCAATTAACGGACAAGTTACTGGCAATCTGTAGTGTTTTATCGTGCTTTTCTGTGTATTTATATGCTGCATCTCTACCCATAAAACAGGAGTTGTAATACTTACACAAGTTTAGTCTTAACTCAGTGATGGATGATGTCAGTAACAGTCAAGGGGGGTGAAAGTAAGAGAAAGAGCAGTCAAAATATAGTTTGAGAGGAGACTTCACTGTCAAAATCCGTAAAGAAAGGCAATGACATGAAATGTAGAGCCATAAGGGGAGCAGGAAAAGATAAGACATCAAATCTGTGCAAAACCCTCTGTGTGTTTTTTTGACACATCTTCACCTCATTCCTAAGAGAGTTAGGGTTGTTTTCCAATACCTTTTTGACCCTGGAGAGGTGCTCAGCTCTTGTGTGATTATCACACAGAGTTCTGTGAGCCTTTCCCAGATCACCCCAACTGAAACTATTCATTGCTCCCATCAATATGACTCTGCATAAAAATAAGTGCTAAGAGTAAAGTATTCCACTTACAGGAAAGGAACAAAGGCTGTCACTGATGAGGAGTGGACACAGCCCTGCACCTCTGTGCTGGTTTGGGCTGAAGTGGAGTTAACTTTCTTCACAGAGGCTGGTATGGGGCTATGTTTGGGTTTTGTGCAGAACACAGAGTTGACAATGCAGAGATGTTTTTGTGGTTGCTGAGCAGAGCTCACACAGAGCCAAGGCATTTGCTGCTTTCTGTACTGCCACACTGGCAAGGCAGTTGGGGATGCATGGGAGACTGGGAGGAGACACAGCTGGGACAGGTGACCCAAACTGACCAAAGGGATATTCCATACCATATGACATCATGCTCAGTGTACAAAGTGGGAGGAAGGAGGAGGAAGGGGGGACATCTGGAGTGATGGTGTTTGTCTTCCCAAGGAACCGTTACGCGTTATGGGCCCTGCTCTCCTGGAGATGGCTGAAGACCTCCTGTCTGTGAGAGGCAGGGAATTAATTCCTTGTTTTGCTTTGCTTGTGTGTGCAGCTTTTTCTTTCTCTATTAAACTGTCTTTACCTCAACCCATGGGCTTTTGTATGCTCTCATCTATCCCACTGGTGTGTGAGTGAGTGAGTGAGTAGCTGTGTGATACTTAGCACCTAGCTGGGGTTAAACCATGACAACCCCTCTATTTCTGTTTATTTAACTTTGGCCACTTAAGAATTTTCCATTCTCCAATGAGGGAGAAATAATGGAAATGCACTTTGCTAAGAGGACATGCTGGTTTAAAGTCTCCACCACCACACAGGTTACATTTTTCCACCTTAGGAATTCCCAACACAATTGCAATGCAACTATCCTGTAGGGCTGGAAACCTGCCAAATGTCAAAGCACTTCAACACAGCATTGAAACATCTTGACTTTGATCACCATCAAGAGTTTTTCTCTCTGTCCTGAGTCATTTTGCCAGACACCTATTCCCAGGAATCAAGACTGAATAACTTTGACATGGCTTCATTCTGAATGCAAATTTCATTACACTCCTTGAGAACTGGGTATATCCTCACTCATTACGGTCCCTGGATAATGAGCACTGATACTGAAAGCTTGCCAGGGCAAATCTCTAATTTTCTGCTTAGATCTTAAATCAGTGTTTCTAAAATATTCTACTTGGTGCATCCTCAAAATAACTTTCTTTCTCCCTACCTCATAGTTTATAAAACACACATCAGTGCAAAAACTCTCCTAAAATATACGTTAATTGCATTGCAACACAAGAAGGACATGGAACTGTTGGAGCGAGTCCAGAGGAGGCCATGAAATTGCTAAGAAGACTGGAGCACTTCCCCAATGAGGACAGGCTGAGGGAGTTGGGGCTGTTCAGCCTGGAGAAGAGAAGACTGCGTGGAGATTTCAGAGCAACTTTTCAATATCTGAAGGGGCTACAAGGAGGTGGAGAGGGACTCTGTGTTAGGAACTGCAGTGATAGGACAAGGAGTAATGGATTCAAACTGAAGGAGGGGAAGGTTAGGTTAGATATTAGAAAAAGGTTTCTTGCTGCGAGGGTGGTGAGACACTGGCACAGGTTGCCCAGGGAAGTGGTGGCTGCCCCAACCCTGGTAGTGTTCAAGGCCAGGCTGGAAAAGGCCTTGAGCAACCTGATGTAGTGAGGAAGTGTCCCTGCCCAGGGCAGGGGATTGGGACTAGATGATCCAATTCTAACCATTCTAACCCTTAAATTCTATGATTCTATGACTTCTGAAATTTAAAATGGGAAACACCACATTGCAATTGAAATTAACTAAGTAAATGTGCATATTAGAGGCTAGATGTTCTGCACTTCCCTTATGCGCACTCATGACCCTGAGTCAGAGGAAACTGCCCAAGACTACTAGAAATTAATGTAGATGGACACAGGTCAACTTTTGTCCAGGGTTCAGATGCAAAACATGAAAAGAGCTGTAATCAAAAGCTCAAATGTTTAATTTCCCTTTAAATGTCTGCTTTTGTCACATTTCTGCACCTAAATTGGATTTGGAAGATACTCTTCTTTTAGTTAAAGATCTGCTATAAACCTACATCATATGGCACCATTCTCAGTCTTATGGAAACCAATGCTTGCTGTTAAGTGCTCTGATGCAAGACTCATTTAAAAATACATTTACAATCTTCCCAATGCCTTTGTAATACATTTGAATCAGGAAAAAATCCAAAGTAGTACTGGAATGCAATAGGTCAGTGGTTTTTGACCTTCCTGAATTTAATGACCACTAGACATTTTTCAAATGGATTTGTCGAGTGCTACATGGCAAACTAAGACCTAAGCATGAAATATTTATTTGCCTCAATTTTTTTAATGGCCATATGGTCTACAAGCATTTTATGAAATCCTTGCTATCGAAAACCACAGCAGCAGCTGAATTTTCTTAGCTTGACAACTAGCTAAAAAGTGAGCACAGAAATGGAAATGCATTTTTCCAGTATGAAAAAGATCTATTCAATAACTACACTGAGTTTGTATTACAGTCCAAAGCAGAATAGAGACATAACAACTGGAAAGATTATATTCTAAGTACTAGAGTAAAAAAACACCACCACTAAAACTCAACCCAGAATAGTCCACTAAGGGTTAATATTTAGCTGATACCATTGCAAATCTCATTACAAGGACTGTGGCACATAATTGATCTGACTGTTTGGCTGACTCAGCCAGTGGCCCCAGAGATTTATGTACTCATGCAGTTCTGCAAAGTCCTGGCTTGGGTCTGGCTCTGTGCAGCTGTTCAGTGAAGGCACTTCACAATCTGGAAAACAAAGAGGTAAAATCTGCCTGCCATGACTCTAGCAACATCAGAACTTAGAGGATTGTCAGTCTAAGAAGAAAAGGTTATGTCAAGCTTTCCAGAGATGGTGGTTCAAACAGATACAATTAATGTCAGAAAAGTGGGGGAGACCACATGTTAAAAGATGCTGCTGTCAGAGCTTCAAAATGTCATGTCCAGTGTTGGCACTGAGAGCATGCAATCAAATGCTGCTAAAATGTGCCTCAAACTTGGTTTGTATTACCTTGCTTTTATTCTGTTGTTAAGGTTTCTACCTCCAGTCTCCTACAGGTACTTAAGTGTTTTCCAGTACTTTCAGAATTGAAAAATGGCTTGTGTATGAGTTTTGAAGCATGTTTGGACAGTGTTGAAGAGTACAACAAGAGTAAATCATCAAGAGCAGACAAAACCTGCTTTTATAAGCAGGCAATGTAAAATTGCCAAATGCCTTGTGAAGTGGTAATTACAAACAAAGCCTAAAAGAAAACTATCGTCTGCAACAAAATCTCTTCACATGCAAAATACAGACAAAATTATATCTATGTATTTTTGTGTGATGCCTCCCACAGCCTATTCACAGCTCTGAGCTCACAAACTCTGCTGTGTTTGGTGTGGCAAGTTCTTGTAGGCACTACTAACAGCAGCTGTTAGATGTGGAAACTAATTGAAAATCTAAGTGTTCTTGTCCTGGTCCAGGGCTCCCAGTGATTTATGTGCATCTGGACTAAGGAAATTTAAATGATGGGCTCACGGAGAAGGAGAAAAGAGAAGCAATTAATCAAAAAAGACAATCAGAAAAAGGCACAGTAAAACACTGCAGTTTGTGAAAAGAAAATGGGGCCTCCTTATCTAGCTGAACTGAGAAACAAAACATTAATTGAAAGGCTGGAGCAATTTTTGAATACCAAGAGGATCTGTCATTTACCAGTGGTACATATTTTACCTTTCATGTGATGCTGCAATTCAAGAAATTAATTCAAAATCTAACTTTATTATATTTTATTTGTTTGAAAGACGTTGCAAGAAAAGTATTTCTTTAATGAGCATTTCAGTACTGTGTTTTAAGTCTCATTTCCTTTTTTTTTTTGCTATTTCACTTGCCTATATTGTCTATTATTATTTTTAATTTTAAACAAAGAGGCACAATATCTTATCACTGTGAGAGAGACAGAGAGACCGAACAGTTCATGTGATATAACAATTAAACCAGATGTGCATCCTAAGAATTCTCTTCTGATTTAACAGCAGCCAATTAAACAAACCTGGTCAGCTGAATATGTGGAGCTTTTCTGCACATACTGTGAACCACAGGTCAGAAGTCTTGAATTCAAACTTGGGTCAAACACTTCCAACAAAATACTATTTGCACTCAAGTGCAAATCATAGAATCATAGAATTTAAGGGTTGGAATGGACCTTACAGATCATCCAGTCCCAACCCCCTGCCATGGGCAGGGACACCTCCTCACTAGATCAGGTTGCTCAAGGCCTCATCCAGACTGGCCTTGAACACTGCCAGGGTCGGGGCAGCCACCACATCCCTGGGCAACCTGTGCCAGTGTCTCACCACCCTCACAGGAAAAAACTTTTACTTGCATCCAACACAGACTTTCCCTTCTTCAATTTGAACCCATTGTCCCCTGTCCTATCATTGTAGTTCCTAACAAAGAGTCTCTCTCCAGCTCCCTTGTAGGCCCTTCAGATATTGAAAAATTGCTATGAGGTCTCACACAGAGTCCCCCTCTGGCTCCTTGTAGGCCCTACATATACTGAAAAGTTGCTCTGAGGTCTCCATGCAGTCTTCTCTTCTCCAGGCTCAACAGCCCCAACACCCTCAGCCTGTCCTCATACGGGAGATGCTCCTATGAGGACTCCTCTTAGCAACGTCATGACCTATCCTGGACTTGCTCCAACAGTTCCATGTCCTTCTTATGCTGAGAACATCAGAACTGTGTGCAGTATTCCAGGTTGGTTTCATGAGAGCAGAGTAGAGGGGAAGAATCACCTCCTTTGACCTGCTGGCCACACTCCTTTGGATGCAGCCTAGGATTCAATTGGCTTTCTGGGCTGAGCTCACACTGCAGCTCATGGTGAGCTTCTCATCCACTGTCACTCCTAAGATTATTTGCAAATAATTTGCAACCAAGTACTAATGGTCCTCAGTAACAGACTATCATAGTGATCTCATTGGTGGCAAGTGGGAGGGGGATTTTGCCTATCGACAGTCACAGTGTTTGAATGCAATTATCAATGTGACCAATGAAAATACAATGTATGAACAGAGCATTGTATTATATTTTTCCTTCTATAAAGCTTCATGTCTTCCTTACAGAGTCTAGGATCATGAAGGAATCAAATGCTTGTAACAGGTTGAACTATGTAATGTTTCTATGTGAAAATAAAACAATCTAAAGGGCTTACCTTGATCTCTATAGCTGTGATTCCTCACTTTTTTATTACATGGCAATGCTACCTTCAGGAAACAACTAGGAGAAGGGCCAGAACTTTCAACACCCCAAAACAAACTGCCCTGCTACTGGAAAGGAAACAAGATAATACCGACTCAAACAGCAAGCGAGGAAGAGAGAGTGGTAGAAAGCATCATCTCCTCACCTCAGCCAGCATCAAAGCTGAGGAGACCAGGAATGGAAACCCCAGCCCAGAGCCCTCACCATGAAATCTTGATGCTTCTCACTGCTCACTTTATACTGTTTTCTCCTGGCATTCTTGTAAAGTGTGAAAACACAGCTGTGTTGGGAATATTAAGCACACAAACACTGTAAGGGAGATCCGTTTTTTCCATGTATTTGTACAAGTTCCTGCCCTACAAGTATGAGCAGAAAGAATATAGTCAGATGCTGTTTTCAGATACTCTGGTAGGCATGGATATTTGAATATACCTTGATGGAATTACTTGCACCGGACTAAGAATGATTGTCAAAAGTAACATAAAGTATTTTTCCTCAAGGAAAAGTATGAACAAACTTCCTGAAAATAAAAATCCAATGCCACTCTGCAAATGATTTTGCTAATTTTATTTTAAAGGCAACTGTACTGCAAATTGAAAAAATGGTATTCCAGTTGTACATCCAATCCACAGACAGAATATATTACTGAAGTGAAAAGAAAACTGTTACTGCAAGGACAACCATCAACTTCTTCACAGCAGATGGTTTCACAAGCCATAGAAACTACACTGAAATATGGCTGACAAATTTGTACTGTCATTCTATGTTCCAGAGAAAATGGAAGTATTTTTGTGTGTGAATAATCACATGAATTTTTCATCTGCTGTAGACCAATCACAAAACCAAAAGCTTTCTTTTGTCATTTTAACAATAAAAATTTGAACAAAGAAATCATATCAGATTAGCATCTTATTTGTTTCTGGAATTGAGCAGCCAGGTTTATGCCTGACACTGCAGATAAATCTGCTGGCCAGTTTGGCCAGGCTTCCAAGGCCGCTTCATTAACTTGGATGTGATTCTTCTTAGATTATACTCAAGGCCAGTTCATTGTGTGTGACTGAATTTTCATTAAAACTGAGGCTGAGAAGTTGACATTTTTTTACTATCATAAGAATTATTGACTATTACTACTGCTTCTGTGGAAATTCATGTGTATGGTATTGAACAGTGATGTTTACAGCCACAGTCTGTTCACCTGTCTGTCAGCTCCTCTACCAGCACCCTTTAGAGCCATTAACCTCATTCAATCAAACATCACAGGAAGAAATAGACTCACAGATAATCACATTCTCTAAAGAGTTGTGGAACGCACTGCCCAGGCAGAGGAGAGAGAGCTGATCAAAAGATGGAGGAAAAGACAGGAGATCAGTGGTCCTTCAGGGATGCTGCAGCCAACCTTGAGACTAGAACTGCAATGGAGCCACACCATCCATCAGCTTTGGTACTGATCTGACCCAAGTAAAAACACACAAGAATCACAGAATCATCAAGGTTGGAAGAATCACAGAATCAATCGGGTTGGAAAAGGCCTCCAAGATTATCAAGTCCAAAACATGTGGCCTTCTCTGTGACAGCAGACAGAATGGAGCAGAGCTGTAATGCAGCAGGAAGCATGGTGAGAGTGTGGGAATCTGCATGTTTCCTACAGTGCAGTGCTGTGGAAAAGGAAGGACAACTGTAGAAACTACAGAAAAAAGGGATTTATAAAAGGCAAGGACAGACTTAAAGTACTGCCATGGTGCCTTGTAAGGAGTAAAGGGCAAGAGAGGAGAAAGGCATTTCCCAGGATCACAGGATCATTGACAGAAACCCCTATGAAACTGCACTTCTTAACTTCTCACAAAACAATTTCCTTGATTTTTACTGAACCTCTCTAAGAACAAATTTTCTCTTTCACCATCAACCTAAAGTGCCCAGGAAAAGGTTATATTTGAAGCTCACTAATGAGCCTCTTTAGTGCTCATTAACTCGATGCGCTAAAAGCTACTTAAGCGTCTAACGATTTGCAAATATAAACACTGAAATGACCATATCAAACCCTGCATTAGGGCACAGAAAATAGCAAACTGATAAAGTGATTTGGTTTGCTTTCTCAGCTAGAATTGCATAAACAGCTGTTCTAAATTCTGCTGTCTTCTGTCATTCTTGTTCTTCCTAAAGATGAAACCTTTTTTTAAAGTACACATTCCATTGGATTATTGCAAATGAAGAACAACTCACAAGTTGAAGTTGATACCTCAACATTTAAACTGCCTTGTATGCACTTTAATTAACTCAGATTAAAAAAGTACAGATATAGTTTCATCTGCAGAATACCAAATTAATGGAGGTGCACTTAGTGCTGGGGGGAAGCACAGCACATTGGGGATCATTTTGTCTCCTAGTGGAATGCAAAGCAGACCAACAGATGTTGCATTATGTAGTAGATGCCCTTATGTCTGATCTATTCCATTTATTCAGCATGACACAGTCTCATAGTAAATGCAGTTTAACAAAGCTCCAACTTCCTTAAATCTCAAACAGTATTTTTCATGGGTTAAGGTTAATTCTGGAGACAGAACATATATCAGAGAGGCAACTGTATAAAGAAGACAAATTTGAAGAGCTGCTCTTGGTTTTAAAATCTGGATCACATGTATCCTTCAAGTCTAAGAAAACCCCCCACAATACACTGATTTCAAATTCTGTAGATTTATTGGTGCATTTATGGGCTTCTTACAACTGAGAAAAGACACATGGAGCTCTTCCCCAGGCCATCTTCTTTGGCATTTCTCTTTGTTCTGGACAACTAATAAAATTCAGTGATCTTCTGCAAAGAACAGAAGCTACTGTGTAATAGAAAACGGAGCCTTGGGCTCATCTTTTCCCAAACAGCTGTTGCTATGGCTTGAATTTGTTCTGAACTACCATGAAAGGGCAGATTTTTAGAGAAACATTTGAGGAAGATAAGAAAAACAATATTGTTGTGTTTTAAAATTGAGAGTCCAGAATTACAGAAATTAGAGAAGGGTCAGCCTGTAAATTTCTCTTATACCAGTGCAGACCACTCAGCTGAGAAGCTTCTGTCTTCCTTTTGGAGCTACCAGTTAGAACAGTTTGCTAGCCAGGCCTTTGCCTACCTGTGCTGTGATTGTCCAATGCTGCTTCTTTTTCTGATTCTTTTTTAAACCCTAAGTTACTAAGTTCTCTCATCCTTTTGTCTTTTGTTCATTTGCTCTTTTCTGGCCTACCCTAGCATATTCTGGAGAAACAGTATCTGTTTAATATTCCCTGAGAATAGGGTGAACTTTGAGGGGACATCCAGTCCAAAATCAGAATCAACAACGACCTCAAAACATGGAATCATAGAATCATAGAAT
>NW_008682933.1:0-356 GCF_000695815.1 Acanthisitta chloris
GTCCCGTCACAGGGCGCTCATTGAGCACTTTTAAACACGGAGGAGGAACGAGATTTGGAGGGGCACACACGGGTGGTTGCCGGGGATCCGCGGGACGGGAAAAGGACCGTTCTCCCGCATCTTCCTCCCGAAGGTTTCAGCCTCTTGGAAAAGCACGAAAACGGGAAGCCCTCCCCGTTCCCCTCGCAGTTTCGCCTCGACGGGGGGGGCTGTTCTCCTCCCCCAACCCCCGGCCCTGCCCTTCGCCTCGAGAAATCATTGATTTTGGGAGCGGGATCGATTCTTGTTTCCCTCCAACCCCCCTCTCCCTTCTCCCCGCATCCCTCCACCTCCGTCCCGCTGGGAGCTCTGGCGGG
>NW_008682933.1:542-7762 GCF_000695815.1 Acanthisitta chloris
GGGTCTTGGGGGGGTCTCACCCCCTCCCCGTTTGCTCGCAGGCAGAGCAAAAGCCCTCGACAGCAGCTCAGCTCCGCGTCCCCGCCCCGAGGCCACGGGGATGGGCGTGTTCTCCCAAGGACGAGGAGAGGGAGCTGAGGGGGGATGTGTGTGTGATAGCTGGAGGGGCAGAGAGCGAAGCTGCTTAGCAGCAAAATGCCAGATATGATCCTCGATGCTGTCTCCATTCTCCCAGGAGCCTTGTCCAAAGCCATCCAGCCTGACAGCTGCTGCCCACGGACCGTCTCAGCCAAAGGGATGTGCCTCAGTTTCCCTCCAGCCTGTGATCTGAGGCTGGCAGGTGAGTGACACCCACGGGCCGGACGAGGTGCCACCAAACCCACCTTATTTCCGTGTAAGTGAATCCACACTGTCCAAGGGTTGCACTGTGGCCACCTACACCATGACCCTGACACAGATTTGCCCAACCCAAGGAACACTTCCCAAGGAAAGCCCTGGGAATGGTCCAAGGGGGGTGTCCCGAGCAGATGGGCAAGACCACCTTGGTACAGAGGTCTGCAGAAAGATCAGGCAGGAGGAAGGCATCGTGTCACATCCAGTGGATGCATCCACAGGGCAGAGCTGCCATGACTCCCTTCCTGCTGGAGTGGAGTTTGGAGTGGTGCTCTTCAGTGCATCTTCAGTGAGTCATGACTCACTCTTATCCCATCCCTGTGGCTGGCTGGGCACCCAAGCATGTCCTCACCCTCACCATGACACTCCCAAACACCCTCAATCAGGGAATTACAGCATCAGGCATTTGGAGTTGTGGTTTATACGCATTTTCTCCACATTTTCCTTCCCCACCCAGGTTATTCCACACATCCCAGGCTCTGTGTGCCACCATGGGGCAGCAGGACCATGGGTCAGCCCGTGCCAGTGTTGACTCATGGCTGCAGAGCTCAGGTGGGAGACACAAGGATAGAAAACTTACTTTGAGGAGCATGGAAAGGGGTTAAAATG
The DNA here is from genome assembly GCF_000695815.1 of Acanthisitta chloris. Classification (NCBI taxonomy): domain Eukaryota; kingdom Metazoa; phylum Chordata; class Aves; order Passeriformes; family Acanthisittidae; genus Acanthisitta; species Acanthisitta chloris. The sequence continues at coordinate 1,545 of NW_008682933.1, forward strand.
CCACAAGGATGTGGCCAGCAAGCAGAGGACGCTTGTTTTGTGGCTTGGCTGCTATCCACTGCACTCTGCTGAGCTCTTCCCAAGACACCTTCATCCATCATGCAAGAGGAAGAACCCAAGTGCCCTAGATACGTGGCAGTGTTTCAGGAGCATCAGAGGCCGCATGTCATGCAGGAAATGGGTCAGGGATGAGGCATGTGGATCGGATGGATACACATCCCTGCTCACACTCCTGAGGGCCAGGCCCTCACGCAGACACTTGGGAGGACACCAGAGCATGGATCAGCATGCCATGGGATACACCATCCATCCAGCTCCTCCCCAGAGGACACAAGGGCTTCATGTCACCACTTGTGCCTCGGTTTCCCATGGGCTGAGCACAGGGAGGAATGACAGTGCTGTGATGGCTCTGCCATCCCCTCAGGTGGGAGCTCCAAGGACGGAGATGTGGATGGATGAATGGATAGTTGGATGGATCAGTGGGTGGATGGATGTATAGATAGGTGGATGGATGGAAAAAAAATAAAAAGAGCAGGATTTGGGGCTGCCTTCTCCTCCTCACACTTGACCTGCTTCAGCCCAGGCACCCTTGGTTTCATCATGCTCCTACACCTGTGACAAGTAGAAGCCAGGCTGGGGGCCAGGTCCACCACTGGTGTTGGCCACCACAGCTCTGGAGACCTATCTCCCACTGGTCATATCTCCCACTCCCTATTTCAGGAGGAGAAGGCTGAGCCCCCAGTTTGGGCTCTCCTGGCTTCCACCTCCCAACCAGCTCCTCTAAGGTCAGGTGAGTGCATGGGTCACCATCCTGGGAGCATCCTGGCTGCAGATGATGATGTGGTTTCTCCTTCCCTCAGCTTTGCCTTAGGTTAAAGAGTCCTGACCACCCTGTCCTTGCTCTTGATGTTCCACATGATGCAAACCTGTTCAGGTGTTAACAGGCTTCTGGTTTTATTAGGAGTGTAATCCAGGTAACCTTTCCTGGGCTCATCAGGGTGAATCCTCCTCTGCCTTGGACTCCCACCGCCCTGCCCAGCCAACCTGAGTGTTCTCTCAGGGTCTAATCACACACAGAGGAATCAGCCCTTTGGCTCTAATTAGTTTTGCATGATTGTTGGGGAGAAGAAATCCATTTTCATAACCAGAAAGGATTTATGCTGCTCCTTCCTGCCTTTTTTTTTCCCCTCCTGATTCCCAGAGCACTTTGCTCGGGGCTGGCAGGGAGTCGTTTTCTGAATGGTTTAGATTGAGTGATGCATTATTAATAACAGCCAATCAAGCAAGCAGGATAATATATATCATTCCAAGAGATTCACTTAATTCAGGAAAGTTATTTATTGTGCTGGAAAAACCCAAAGAGACTCCAATTCTTCCTGGAAGGCTGTGGGTGGAAGGGAGGTCTGCACCAGTGTCCAAGCTGCCTGTGGAAGCTACTGAGAATTTTGGGGAGGTCTCACCCCACAGGTGAGGCCTTTTCTCCAGGGTTTGGGGGTTGCTGGGTGCTGCTCTGCTCCCCTTGTGGTGACAGACCCTTTTCTCTCTGGATGAATGAGCTTTATGGCAGCTGAGGGCAGGAGAAACAGCTAATCCTGCTCCCACAGCCCATTGACTCTGGTATTGTTGTACAAGGCTTTGATGAGGCTGGTGACAGCAGCCAGATGGGCTCTGCCTTCCTCCCTCAGCAGGCTGATCCCTGGCACAACCCTGGAGCAGCCACCAGAGAATCCCTGGACGAATTTGGTGACAAGCCCTGTGTGTCAACATGCCATTTCCATTGGGATCACTGCTGTCGGAGGAATCGTTCAGCACCGTGTCCAGGTCATGGCTCCCAGGGGGTTCCCAGAAGATGGGAGGTTTCCTCCCATCCAGAAGGAATCCAGGAGATTCCTCACTGTCTCCCTCTAGCTTTCCAAGCCTGACAGCTCCTACTGCACCCTCTGAGAGGAGATCCTCACCTTTTCCTGCCCACCTTCACCCTCTCAGAGACCCTCACCCTTCCCTGCCCACCTTCACCCTCTGAGAGAAGAGATCCTCACCCTTCCCTGTCCACCTTCCCCCTCCCAGAGAAGAGACCCCCACCCTTGCCTGTCCTCCTTCACCCTCTTGGAGAGGAGACTCTCACCCTTCCCTGACCATCTTCACCCTCTCAGAGACCCCACCCTTGCCTGTCCTCCTTCACCCTCTTGGAGAGGAGACTCTCACCCTTCCCTGACCATCTTCACCCTCTCAGAGAGGAGACCCTCACCCTTCTCTCTCCTCCTTCACCCACCTCAAGCTACCCAGAGCACCTGTTCACCCTTCCCACCCCTCTCTGTGCCCAGCACAGCAGACCAGACACCCTGGTGATGGGCAAAGTACCTCCCAGGTACAGGAGGACTCCAGGGGTGCGGGTGCGTGTGAGACACGTGGGTGTGAGTGCTCACAAGTGAGTAGGAGTGCGCACAAGTGAGTGTGAGTGCTCACAAGCCGGTGCGAGTGCGCTCAAGGACGGCTCAGCCCCTGCACGCGTGCGGCTGTACAAAGAGGACACCTGGTGGCATATCTCCCTCACTGCCTTGTCGCGCACAGCCCTGCTCGGGGACACTGCTCGCAGCCTCTGACTGTCATCGCGGGACACATCCAGGCCGGGGGGACATGGGAAGGGGGAAGCAAAGTGCCTGCTGCTGCCCGGGCAGGGCAAAGAGCACCCCAAGCATCTCCCCTCCTGCCTGGCTGGGAAGGGAAGAGGGGAGAGACACTCCAATAAATAACTCTGGGCTGTGCTGTGGCATTTATTTTATCAAGATATTAATTTGATTAGGTTATTTCTTCCCCCAGGAGCTGGCCCAGGGGCCTGAACCTTTTAAGCCTCACACTGGGAGCAGAGAGGGTCTGTAAGTCCTGTTTAATGCTGCTGAGAGGATCTCTGCATCCCTGCTGAGCATCTCTGTATCCCTAGTGAGCATCTTTGCATCCCTGATGAGCAATCCTGCATCCCTGGTAAGCATCCTTGCAGCCCTGCATCCCTGGCAGTGAGCACTAGCCAGGTCAGCTCACCCCACAGTTGCTCTCACACCTCTTCCAGCTCACGGAAGATGAGGTTGCGTAGGGCCAGGACCTTGGCTGCTCTCCTGGTGAGCAGCTTCTCCTGCACCAGAGGCAAGAGGAGGGTGTAGCTACGCAGATTGCGGTGTGTGAGCATCATGTCTGTCTCCAGGTGGACAGGGAGCTCCAGGGCTCCCCAAAGGTCCTGCAAGGCCTTGACTGTGGCCAGGGGGCTTCCTTCTCTGAGCTGCTGCTGCAGGCACCTTCTCAGCAGGGGCTTCAGCCTGTAGGAAGGGGCCTGGGGCACCTTCTCTTTGATCAAGGACAACATATCCATGTAACCACACACCATTTGGCAGAAGTCCAATTCCCTGCCCGTGGCATCCAAGGCTTTCAAGAGAGCAGACAGCTCTTGTCCCCAGAAATTATAGACAACGAGGATGGGCCTGGGGAACAGGGAGAGGTACCAGAGGAGGTACTGCATCCCCACCTCCAAGGAGACACTCTGGGGGAGCAGTGCCAGCACCGACTCGGGGGTCTGAATCAGCGTCTTGAAGGTGCGATCTCCGTTGGTCGCTGCCAGCTCCATGATGTGCTGGGCTGTGGAGGGGAAAGGATGGGGCTGGGGTGAGTATTTGGGGGTGTCCCTCTCTGCCCCCCAGCCCCTGGGAAAGGCAATGCTCACTTTTCTGATCAACTTTCAGGCTGAGGAACACCAAAGCTCCTGGATCCAACCTGTTGTCCGAGGGGCTGGTGGGGCCAATGCTGTAGTGGGGTGAGGTGCCACTCTCAGACCACGTGGGGCTGGAGGGCTTCTTGATGTCCTTGGGCTTGCTGAAAGCCTGCAAGAGATTGGAGAAGGGACCTAAGTCCTGTCTGCCTGCTTGGACCTGGCTGGGAAGGCATGAGGAGCACCCTTGGGTGCACCATTGGCCATGGGTAAGGACCTGGTTGTGGGCAATGCCATGAAACCCACAGGTGTGATGTTCTGGCACTGGAGGTGTGTGCTGTGTCTCAGGAGTGGGCTGGCCATGGAGAGCCCCATCGAGAGCCCAGAAATAGGGTGTGGGACGAGTGAGCAAGAGCAAAGCCCTGAATGTCCTGAGCAGTGCCGCAATCCAGGCACTAACAAGTCATGGGATTGCTGTTCTTCCTTTCTGCTCATCTCATGTGGATGCAGCTCATGGAGGGCATAAACATGGCTGAGCAGCCTCACATGAGCTATTTAAAGACCTGGATGGTGACTAGAGGCAAAAGGGACTGGACTCGGTCAGGATAAAGTTTGGTGCCTCTCCAGGCTCAGCAGATCCAGTGCTTTCCAAAGATGAACAGAAGCAGCCACTTCACCACCCTGTGCCAGCCTCAGCAGGGATGGACATCCACACTGAATATCTCCCTATGGGAAGAGTAGGATAGCAACACATTCAAGTTGCTCCAACCTTGATTTCCTTCCCTCCTTCTCCCCAGAACCAATCCTGACCCCTTTTGCTGGGCACCATGCAGTGAAAGGACATCCATCTCCCTCTGCACCAGCTCTCTGCATCCTCACCTGCAGCCCAGGAGTGGTGGGAACATGGGATTTATACCACTGGAACCTCTCTTTGCTACACTCTTAAGCCCACATTGTACCACAGCACACCTGGTTCACTCAGGGATTTCTCCCAGCAAGCTCCTAACACCTTCAAAAGCCCCAACTTGGGATTTTTTGGCACTAGCAGGGAATGGGGACAGCTTTTAGCCCCAAAACTCCTTTTCCCCCTCTGTTAGAGACAAATGAGAAGAGCCAGGAAAAACAGGAAAGGAAGAAATGAATAAGGAAGTCAGCAGTGGGCTGGGATTTAATCTGGCAACAGCTTTATTGAAGAGCAAGAAGAGGTTCTGCCTTAGTTTATTCAAAAAGAAGTCTGCTAACCTCTCATTAAGCCAGTGCTGGTAAACCAACCACCACCCTGATCCCAAATCAGCCGCCTCTGTTTCCCAAGGGATCGCCTGCTGTGCTGGTGATGGGGTATCCCAGCCATCCCTTGGACCATCTAACCACATCAACCAAGGCCATTTGGTTGTAACCCACCACTCTGCAGCATCAGAGTTGTGAAGTGTCACTGTGGGGGTGCCCAGGTGGTCCCTTCCTGCTCTAGAGGTTCCTGGGAGCATCTCAGCCTGTGTAGGCACAAGGCTGATGAACCTTGTGAGCACAGGAGCTACATTCAACTCACTAGTTTGATTTTTATATACAAAATGATTCATTTGGACCTGAGGTCAACCTTTCCAGGATGCCGTAAGACTCAAAAGGGTGTTCTTGGGGCTCCCACCTCAGAGGAAATCAACGTGGGATTTCTGGCTGCTCCAGAATACCACGAGCAAAAGTCTTAGTCCAGGAGAACTAGATTTGGGATGGCCTGGATGCTCTGCCAACTGGAAGCAACTGAAGAGGAAGAGAAAGCCACAAGCATGTCTCTGGGTGCTGCTAGGAAGGGAGGCTTGGCTCCGAGCACCGCTGGAGACAGGGAAAGGCACCCTGGAGCCTCTTCTGCAGCAGGATGGCTCAGCAGGGAGGGAAGTCTGACGTTACACTCACCACTGTGTCCTCCTCGCTGTCATCTGAGCTGCAGATGATGATGCTGGTGCTTTCTGCAGAAGGAACAGGAGGATGATGTTTAATAGTGTGGCAGCAGGACTAGGATCATCACCCTGTACTTGGCACTGGTGAGGTCACACCTCAGTGCTGTGTTCAGTTTTGAGCCCTCACTTTAAAATGGACATTGAGGCACTGGAGAAGGGCAATGAGGCCCATAAAAAGTCTGGAACACATGAGGAAGGGCTGAGGGAATTTGGTCTGCTTAGTCTTAAGAGGCTCAGGGGTGACCTCATGGCTCTCTACAACTACCTGAAAGGGGGTTTGGAGAGAGGTGGGGGATGTCTCTCCTGCCATGGCTGCAGGGAGAGGACTAGACGGAATGGCCACAAGACAGGGGGGAGTCAGAGTAGATATTAGGAAAACTTTCTTCACTCTTAGAGTATTCAGGCACTGGAATAGATTGCCCAGTGAGGTGGTGGAGTCACCATCGTTGGAAGCATTTAAGAGGTGTCTGGATCTGGCACTAAAAGATACGGTTTAGATGTGACAGGTTAACAGTTGGACTTGATCACAGAATCATCAAGGTTGGAGGAGACCTCTAAGACTGACCCAA
>NW_008682934.1:0-1486 GCF_000695815.1 Acanthisitta chloris
GGCCCAGCACGGCCACGCGTCCCGGGGGCGCGGGCACTCAGGGGCCGCAGGCTCAAAGGTTCAGAGACATCACCCCTGCCCGCTCCCCCCGGCCCCTCTCCTGCGGGCCCGTGGAGGTTCATAGAGAAACGCTTTCAGAAAGGAGATGAGCTATGCAAAGGTGTTTCACATCGCAGAAGTTCCAAGGATTTGAGGATTCTCCAGTCTCTACAGGTTCACATACAGTTTGGATAACTTAGAGGGTTCCAACTGCAGCTAACACCAACCTCCCAGGAAAAAGGCTGACAGCGAGCGGCAGGACCACGATGGAGTGTCATGGTCTGTGCAAGCCTCGGCCACACCTTCTCAGGTGGATTTGAGAGCCTTGAAACATAGATGGCTGTTGATGTTACAATAAAGAGAAAGTTATTATCCTCCACACACATGTCCATTACTGTTTCATCTTCTGATAAATTCTTGCCTTCATCAATGAGTCCATGGAATAGCTTAAAGTCTGGTGGAACATTCTCCCCAACACCAACTTGGAGCTGGCTATCTTCATTTTGGCTGGATGTTCATCCGCTCTTGAGTCATAAAGGGGTTTCTTCCTACCTATCTGCACCAGTCCTTATTTTGCACAGTTTTGTATCTGTCACCTTCTTCTGTGTCTTGTCACACCATAATCTTTCATGTCCCTCTTCCTCCTAACAAACTTTTAACTTCCAACCCTGCAGTGCTCTGGGGAGCTCCAGCAACTGCTTCTTCCCAAAGCATTTTAGAGGAAGCCAAACTGTTGCTTTGAAGGATGGCACAGTTTCCAGTTCCATCTCCATCCCCCTTTGCAATCCACACTAACAACTTACTCTTTTTACAGTCGCACTGCAGTCATTAAGTTTTAACGTGGCCATCTCAATACCCTGTTTTTGCTTTGAGCTGATACTGACAATGCTTTGAAAACCCAAGCACAACATAGAGCCATGAGGTATCTTTCTTTTAATTATGATGTGTTTCCTGAATCTTAACCTCTTTGTGTTCCACAAAAACGCTGTTCTTACTGATTTATTTCAGACATTTGAAAGGCTCCAATATGCCGTGAACATGTAAAGACGTCATCCCTACCGGCTTTTCTCTAGCCCCTCTCTGGCTGGCCCACTGAATTTTATAAAGCAAAGCTTTCATAAAGGTGCTGAGGAGTTGTGCAAAGAAAATATTTCACATCACAGAAGTTCCAGGAATTGAGGGTTCTCCAGTTTTTAAAGGTTCACATACAGTTTAGATAATTTAATGATGTGATTTTAACTGTATTACTTTAGAATTGAACTAAAGCAATGTGATGATGCAAGAATGACTATTAGGCTAATATGTGCTTGTATTACCAGCACTTATTTCATTACACAGGTATTAATTCACTCTTCCTAATATAACTGTTTTCACAGAATCATAGAATTTTAAGGGTTGGAACAGACCTTACAGATCATCTAGTGCCAACCCCCTTCCATGGGCAGGC
>NW_008682934.1:1853-2324 GCF_000695815.1 Acanthisitta chloris
GAACAATGGGAACACTCAGACCTTTTAACACCGATTAAGACTTCTTTTCAGCGACCTGATTGCCTGCGTTCTTTGCTTTGCCCCTGCGGGATAGCCAGTTTATCCAGGCTTTCTTAGTTTCCCAAACCCCCTCTTCCTTTCTTCTAAGCCGTGACCAGCAGGAGCTGTGAACACGCAGGCCAGCGAGCGAGGCTTCCCCGCTCTGCAAAGGGCATGGCTGTCCCAGCTATGGATGGATTACATCTACCCATCGTTCAGGGTCCTGCAGAGATTGAAGGCGGGCGGGTTGCCCCGCCCATCCGCCCCCCCTCCCCCAGCTGGTCCCACTTTCCCCATCAATTAGCAACCATTAGCTCTCCAGATAAGATAAAAGCAGGGCAGGGCGCCAGGTAAGATCTACCCTTCTGCGGTGACAATCATGGGAAGTTTCGCCCGTGCTCCCTTCAGCCCGTACCAGAACTTCAGAGGCAG
>NW_008682935.1:0-5855 GCF_000695815.1 Acanthisitta chloris
CTTGTTTGCACCTTAATTTGGGCAGAGTCACCTATCACTAAGTGGATTGTAACAGCAACCTGTTCCTGTGCTTCACTACCCTCACAGTCAAGAATTTTCCATGACATAGACTCTAAATCTCTCCTCTTTTTGTTTAAAACTGTTCCCTCTTGTCGCATTGCCATCTCTTCATGTGAAATGTTGTATTTTCATTCAAATGTATGGCCGCTTACATATATATACACACATACATGTAAGCAATATTTATACAATATATATATTTCTCCTACCTCTCCTTCACCCCAAGAAATCTATAGTCCAGGAAATCAATGGTCCTCTGAGACGGCCTCTTCCTGCTTCCTGCAGCCAGGCTTCCACCAAGGGCTGCACATCTATGGCCTGATCCCACTGTGGAGAGGCTGTCTGAGGGATTCACTCTCTGAAACACCCCCTCGACTGGACTAGTTTCAGGGGAAAGTTGTCAGGATAATTCCTGACAGGATCAGAGCCACTCACCATGGCAGAGGTTTGATCTGTGCAGGACTGGGTGAAACAGAGCTACAGACAGTGACAACATGTAACGAAGCTTCATGGTGACTTAGGTTTGGCAAAAAGCCTTCTCTAAGACCATGATGCCATGCACAGCTGTTGGCACTATGAGAATTACAGAAGTAACTGTGCAAAGCAGCATCTTCTGAGGCATAGCTGTGTCATCTGGGTGCAAAATGCCAAAGCAAGGTGACTAGTGCAGTGGTATGTGATTATATTTGGAATTGCACTTCCTTGGAACTGCAGAAGTAGGTAGTGTGCATAGACAACTGTTTGAGTCTGGACTACGATTTTACATTTAAATGTTACATTTTTCCTGAGAAATGAGGTGAAGAGATGGGATAATTCCTTAGAAAATATGCACCTATGACTTTTTTGTTGTTGTTGCTCGTCTTAAAGCCTGAGAAAATGACTGGCTTCAAGTGATCTGTGAGGTTTGCTGAAGAGTGGTGAATTGTTTTAAGCAGTTACTACCTTGTCACTTCCTGGTGCACAATTGCGCTCCTGCTTCTTTGCATCAGTTACTTACACCTGATTGGTTTCTACTGTGATATAGATAACCTATACAAAGACTTCACATGACTTCAGAATAGGTTTCTATATTTAAATATATGCTGGGATGATGGCTTCTACTCTGCTGTAGGCAGGAAGAAGTTGAGCAGACAAGTGCTTGTCCACAAATATTTTGAGGGTATTTTTTTGTATTCAGAGAAATCTTCAGTCACATTCCTTAGCAGATAGCAATATTGAGTTGCACACAATGTTATTGCTGCATATCACCCTGCTCCTTGACCAAAGAAACCACCAGTAAAAACAAAACTTGTTTTCCATGCAAGGACAGGGTGTTCTGTCCTCTTGCATCTTCCTGTATCTTCTATATTTCTTTCTAAAATAGTAAGGGGGGGGGTTGTTTAGCAATTTCTACCCCAGAATGGCCTTCCATGGTGTGGATAAACACTACAATGATGGAGATCAGCACAGATCAAGCTTGCAGGTTTTAGTCATGAGTATGGGCTTTAAAACTGTAGATGAACTTTTGGACTGATATAGTCTTTCACCCAAAATGGGATGGTGACATAGAATCATAAACTGCTACCAGGAGTTAGGATTAATTAATTGATACTGGATTTCACACCAAACTAGGCCCCAGACAAACATATGTGTGCTTTGATTTAGGGATAGATTTTTGCTATTAAATGTCACGCTTTAACAGAAATGGCATATGATAATCCAGTTTTCAAATTTTTGAAACAAACTTCAACACCTTTTTAACTTTTTAAGAACAAACAAGACTAAAAGGCAAGAATTTTCCTCCAGCAACACAAAACAGTTAAATTTTATTCTCAGTTATCATGGTGCTCTGCTGAAATAACAGTGAATCTGTGTTGCATTTTTCCTATCTTGCAGTGTAAAATTTTTCCCCAGGAGTTTAAAACATGCTTGCTTCCTCCAAACTGCTAAAACTGTCAGTGTGTTTTGTTTGGGTTTCTTTCATTTGGTTTTGTTGGTTTTGTTGGGGTGCTTATTTTATGGGGTTTTTTTGAGGCTAAGGAAGGAGATAGGGGAAGTAAAGAATGGATCAATCAAGAATGTCTCATAAAAAATATGCACTGACCAAACCTGTTTAGCCTTTATTTTAACCCTTTAAACAGATGGCAACCATCCTCTTAATCAACAATGTGAAATTATTAATCAACAATAAAACATTTTTCTAAGTGACTGCCAACCCCTCATCTCAGCCAGAACATTTTATTTGGAGCTTGTACAATGAAACTATTCATTTTTCAAAATGCCTGCTACAACAACCCTCTCTCTTCCTGCTTTTGCTGTGCATGGGACAGTCACTGTCCGACCTATCCCCACCATTTGTGAAGAAGGAAGGTTATTAATCCTGTAGCTCAACCTGCAGGGAAGAATCCTGCTCAACATCTACAGAGTTAGACTATGCTCGCCCAAATGATTAATGAAAAAAAGCTCTGGAAGACTTCACAGGGTGGATTTGTCACCCATTTAGTGTAGAAGTTAATTTTAACACTTTTCTTAATCTGGCTGCTAAAATTATTTTGATGGAAATGAAAGAACAAGTTTATCACATGGTGCTGCTCCACATGAAATAACTTTTGTTGATTTGTATTATGGGCCATAATATTTTCTGTCCCTGATTCACTCTCCATATCATACAGATTTAATACTTTAGAAATGCCAAAGATGATACAGGAAGTTTAAGGACAAAAAAGAGCAATTTTCTGTACCAAAGCTAAGGAATCTAAACTTGAATGCTATGTTAATTTTAGATTTTAGCTAGCATTTGGAGTAGAAGTCTGAATATGTAGTAAATTATAACTTTACCACTAGTATATGACAAATTTCTTCACAAGCCATTTCCAAATATACTCTAAACCCATTTGGTTTCTGTTGTGGTTTAACCCCAGCCAGCAGCCAAGAACCACGCAGCTGCTCACACACTCCCCCACCAAAGGTATAGGGGAGAGAATCGGAAGGGTAAAAGCTAGAAAAGCTCACGGGTTGAGATAAAGACAGTTTAATAGAGAAAGCAAAAGCTGCACACACAAGGAAAGTAAACCAAGGAATTAATTCACTGCTTCCCACAGACAGGAGGTGTTCAGCCATCTCCAGGAGAGCAGGGCCCAGCACACGTAACGGTTCCTTGGGAAAACAAATGTCATCACTCCAGATGTCCCCCCTTCCTCCTTCTTCCTCCCACCTTATATACTGAGCATGATGTCATATGGTATGGAATATCCCTTTGGTCAGTTTGGGTCACCTGTCCCAGCTGTGTCTCCTCCCAGTCCCCCATGTACCCCCAACTTCCTTGCCAGTGTGGCAGTACGGAACGCAGTAAAGACCTTGACTTAGTGTAAGCTCTGCTCAGCAATAACAAAAACATCTCTGCATTATCAACTCTGTGTTCTGCACAAAACCCAAACATATTAGCCACTGTGGACAAAGTTAACTCTACTTCAGCTCAAACCAGCATATTTTCATTATTTTTTTTTAAGAAGATGATTAGTGGAGGGTGTTCTGGAATTTCTACTGCAAACTTTATTACTTGCTCATAGACAGTCCACCCCATCCAACTCTAGGATGAAACTCACAAAGAACTGAAGTCACTGGGATATAGGGTGCTGCAATGGCTGAACTTTTAGTCACACAAGTTCCACTAATGAATGGGAACCACTGTTGCTAAGTGTAAGCAGGAACAGAATCCATTTTTATCTCTGTTTCTAATATACCATGGAAAAGAATCTTTTTCCAAGTAAGGTATTCTCTTTCTTTACTGTCTTCACAGAAGATACAGAAAATTGTTTTCTCCAGCAACTGAATTATCCAAACCTGTGTAAGTGTCTGTATTTTGTTTTCAGCCTGTAAAAATCCTCAGATATTGTCAAGAGCTTATCAGGATGCAAACAATTTCCTGTAATATTTATGTGAAAAGGAAAACTAACCTTCATATACATTTAACACCCTCATTTCTTCCAGTTTTCTGATAAATAGAATATTTTTTGCTGTGACAAATCTGATTTTATCTTTATAATTTCTAACATATTTTTGTGCAGATTTGCACATTAGCTGTTTTCTGTCCTAATCTTCCTCCCCTTGGAGGATTAAAACACCTTTACCTCACTACAAAGTTAATGAGGGTTGAAGCTCTCCGTACCTTTGAGATGGTCAGGCACTGCTGTTTTCTAACAAAACTTTGCTGATTTTTAGTAGAAAAGCTTAACAAGAAAAGTCAGTGTATTAAAGACTAAACCTACAAATGCTTTACCATCACGCAGTGTTAAGCAAACTTCAGGCAAACAAGCATGTGTGGTATTCAAATTTCCATTAGTCCCTCAGAGTGTCAATTACTGGGACAGGAGATTCAGCTTATTTAATCAAGAAGCCATAATGCAGCATGAGGCTCCTTTGTTAAAACAAATATCTCATTACAAAGGTACTTTGACATTTCCTGTGTTTATAAAATATCAGTCATCCTTCAGACACTGAAAAGATATATAACTGAATCATGCAGACTTCACTAAAAGTGTGTTCTACCCCTCCTTTCCAAGTTTCATGAGTTTTGGAATGTTTATACAGCACTGAAGGTTAATGATGAGATAATACTTGTTTACACTTTATTTAATAAATACAGAAGAAGACACTGAGCATCTCCTTGTTGCTGCAACACACAAGCTTTCTTTCTATTTCTTTCTCAGACAAATGATTTGATGCTTCCTAAACTGTAAGTTGGCATAGCTGCTTCTGCCTTTCTGCACTATGGTAACACTGCTAACATTCAGGAAACTAATGTCAGCACATATGTTATGCAAGCAAGGCTCAAAGGCCAGTGTATTTTGAACTGCAACAAAGTCTTTTTTTTGCTTTTTAAGGAGTTTCTTCAGAATTCTATCAGGCTATGGTCACTGTTTTACATCCAAAAATGGTTTGTTTGGAAGTGCATGAGAGGAAGCAAGTGCTGGCTAAAATATATGATTCTAGCTTGCTCTGCTCTGCAGTAATGAAGTAGTGACTGATTGTGGCTCATGATTAACCAACTTTTGTTTTCAAAAAGCTGCTAAGCCCTGATACATCAGAACTCTGATAAGTTCTACTGCCTATAACAATGTGCCAGCACTTTTCTTGACTACGGTTTTGTTACTTGTTAGTTCTGTTGTTACCAACAGAGCCCCTATTCACACAACAGCTAAGGTCAGGCTAGTACCATCCTGGAGACAATGAAGGATGAAACATATTAAAATATGTGCATTTTCAGATGCAGTATGTCCTGATTTGTGCTCTTTTCTTGTTGGCTCTACTGCTGGACAAATAATAGCTCAGGTAGGAGATGTATGTTTCTCTAAGAGGCCAGATGTGTTTAGTCTGAAGTTAATGAATCAGGATGAAGTCTGATCTTGTGGGATTGTATCAAGAAAGCTGACTAAGGTTGTAGAGTCTGCTGTGCCTGACCACATGCCATGAGCAAGAGCTGATCACCACCCCTTAGTAGGATGGAGGCACAGGGGTGTTACTGGACACTGTCCATAAATAAGAGACAAGAGAATGCCTTTCAACATCTGGAGTTTAGTGCTGGCTGCTCTCTGAATTGATGCTCTGACTCTGATGAGGAACCTCCTCTGGGAGCAATGTGCTGTGATTTTTGGGTGAAGCGTTCTCTCATCTCCTCAATCAGAATTCATGAAGAGGAGACCTCTAATCAGCCAAACTCCCAGTGCTATCAGCCAGGTCATTTGGCATGGCTGACATCACCTCCTAAGCTGATAATCCTCTCCCTAACTTGTTTACAAATCACATGATTCCCATTC
>NW_008682935.1:5875-8189 GCF_000695815.1 Acanthisitta chloris
AACAGTTATCTTGGAAGTCACCCATCCCAAAGGAATAATGCAAAACTAATGACTTTTGGTGCATGGGTGCATGGATAGCTTGCTTTTATCGAATGTGCAGAATGTAACTGAGGAAGATACTATGAGCTTCTATCACAAACAAAATCAAAAATCAAAGTGTCCAATTTTCTGCCAATCTGTTCTGCCTTCATTTGGATTTGAAAAAGAACACTCAGAATCCTAGAAATTGTCCTTTGAGGCTGTGATCTCCAGAGCAAGACTGCAACATTCTTGGCTGAGTAAGCTCAAGGAATACTGACTGATATATATCTCTGAGCAGAGCAGTGTCCCTCCCATAGAGGTGTGAAGGTAAGAATAGCTAAATATGGTAGTTCTTCACCATCAAACTCCTTCACTCAAAAGCAGATGATGAGGATGATTGTCTAACATTGAACAAAGACCAGGGCCAAATGAAACTGTTTTTCTTTAAATTTTAGAATTTTCTCCAGCAAATTCAGGGAAAAGATATTATAACACAATCCATTTAGTGTACCAAAAGGTACACAATCAATGCAGCCAATCATTTTTGGCAAAAAAATCCCCAAGAACTGGGTGATAATTTTTTTAAATGGTTTTGGTTGTAGAGTTTGTGGGGGTTTTGGCTGGTTTTTGGTTGGTTGGTTGGTTTGGTTTGCTTTGTGGTTTGTTCATTTTGTTTTTTACATTAGCCAATTATTCAAGACAACTATCTTAAAAAAAGCGTTGGTCAATGCCTTCATATTATGTCTGAAATACAGAATAAAGTTTATTGCACATATTCAGCAGTAGGGTGTGCCAATTATCTGCCAAAGAGTCATGGTTGAATGACTCCAAGTAATTTTGCTGAGAGCCTGAAAACAAGTGTTTATGTAATTGCCCTTCAAACATAAATAAAATCAAGAAATATGATTAACTTATATGTTTTCTCTCAAAGCTGGTGATTTTTTTGTTCTTTCACTTCTTTTAAAGATTATACGATAATCAGTCCATTTGAGGCTGAAGTAAGTTCTGAGTGTAGCTGGCTTCTGCCCTCCTGCCAGCTCTTCTGTCTTGACTTCTACAAAGCTTTGCAAGATCTGTCACGTCAGATACATGGAGACCCCCTTGTCCCTCCTGTAAGAAGACCTTTGTCTATTTTCTGTGCAGTGATGTGTGTGTCTCCTTCCCCTTTTATCTCCTGTTGCTCCTAAGACACTCCTGCTAGGACCTGGCTTAACTTTACTATGGTTGGATCATTCAGCATAATTTGATAACAGCAAATTCTTGATTACCTCTATGCACTATTATTTGGAGAGCTGGTTTCATTCTCAGCCAAACCATTTCTCTCAGTCCTGCAGAAATCAGGCTCCTCATTGATGTGGAAAGTCTGAGGAGACAGAACTGATGTGAGAACACACTTGGAGCACAGAGTCTGTCCTGAGATGAGAAATATTCAGCATGGTCCAAGTGAAATTAAAGGATAACAACAGCACTCGTGAGAGGTGTCAAGATCTCCCAAGGGGAGATCTTGATAACTGTCATTTGCAGCTACTTTTGAAAACCTGTGGAAGATATGAAAAACAATGGAAGGCTGAGAAAAAAAAAAGGAAAACCTATTGTCTGCCATATTTTAAAGAGGGAGAAGGAAGTTAGGCAGACTCTCATAGCTTACTAGATATTTCTGCATAAATGCTGGGCAATTAAAGTAGATTTTACAAGTATGTAGAAGAAAACAAAAAAGTGAGAAACGACTAATACGGATTTGTCAAGAACAAAGGCTTTGACAGGCTTGAGAGGTGGGCTGATGCCAACCTCATGAAGTTCAACACAGCCAAGTGCAATGTCCTACGCCTGAGTCGTGGTAATCCCAGGCACACCTATAGTGTGGGAGAAGTATTTGAGAGCAGCCCTGTGGAGAAGGATTTGGGCATCACAGTTGACGAAGAACTCAACAGGAACTGGCAGTATGCACTTCCAGCCCAGAAAGCCAAGCATGTCCAGGATTGCATCAAAAGGAGTGTTGCTAGCAGGTCAGAGGAGGCGACTTTCCCGCTCAACTCTGCCCTTGTGAGACTCCACCTGGAGTGCTGTGTACAGTTCTGGTGTCCTCAGTATAAAAAGGACATGAATCTGCTGGAGAAGGTCCAGGGGAGAGCCATGAAGATGATAAGAGGACTGTAGCATCTTCCCCACAAAGACAGGCTGAGAAAGTTGGGGCTGTTCTGATGCCGAGAAAAGGCTGGAAAAGAACTACTCACAGACTTGTATCTCTGAGTAGCAGGTATTTGTTTATTCAGCGCTGGGCACAAGGGGGATC